>NW_024351730.1:32282522-32579165 GCF_902729225.1 Pteropus medius | reverse complement strand
GGGAGAAAAGAAAAGAAAGGAAAAGAAAAGAAAAGAAAGAAGGAAGAAGGGAGAGACACACAGAGAGAGACGGACGGACGGACGGACGGACGGACAGACAGACAGACAGACAGACAGACGGTTGGGTAGGCTACAGATGCCAGAGAGGTCTGGTGAAAATAGCTAACACAGATACAACCAAAAGTTTAAAACTACAGCTGTAATAAAAATCTGCAACTGGGAACCCCTAATCAAACATAACATCCCCCACTGATTATGGAGTACAGCCAAGAACAAAGAGCCCGGCAAGACATTTTGTCCAAGGACAAGGATATATCTCTTCTCTCATATGGGCAGAATCATTTCTACTTGAAATTAAAATCTGAGAAACAAGCAAGCTTATTACCATGCAGTTTACTAGACCAATTCTGTCATGATATAAAAATGCAATGTAACAATAAGAAACAGCAATGAGACATCATTAAAAAAATAATTCTGAGATTCTTTGATCGAAGTAATTACACATCTAAACAAAAACCCCAATACAACTAAACCACTTTACAGCTTACTTCTCATTAAACCCATCAGCAGCCATTTACCTTTTCCCTCACACCCACAATTAAGACTGTGAGAGTCCACATAACGCAGGGCAGTGTCCATGGCTGATTCATCTTTGTACCTCCCACGGCACCATGTGCAGTAGGCACTCAGTAAATACGTGGTATATGAAAGAATGAAAGCACCCTCTGACAGCAACATGCCCAGACTTTTCCATGGGAGGATCTCTCTCCTGAATTATAAGTCAGGGCAACTCCCTAGCAAACCTTTCAAATAAATTCAACAAACACTTCTCACGCCCAGTGTGTGCCAGAGTTAGGCACTATTCTTGGCACTGGCACATAAAGATGAGTAACACATAGTCCTTAACACCCTGAGGGAACTCAGTCTTGTGTGAAAAACACAGACTATAAAATATAATGGGACAATGCCACTGCACAGATAAAATGAAGTAGGTACCCAGGTGAAGGAACAGGAATTATGCAGGGGATGAAGGTGAAGGATGAGGTGGGAGAATCCACAAAAGTACAATTTCAGCCCTCTCTTCCCCAACACACATACTCATACTTACTCTAAGATGATATTTGAGAATTAGAAGCATCTACAAAGCATCTACAAATCAAAGTTTATCTCCACGCCATACAAAGTCCACGACCGCCACCACCTGTAGTTAGTGGGTACCTGCTACGTGCTGGCCACTGTTCTAAACACTTTATAAGTATTGATTTATTTAATCCTTACAATAACCTGATGAGGCTGGTGCTATTATCATCTCAGTCCTTTGTCACATCCCTCTATCATTGAATTTATCGCTGTATTATAACTATTCATTGGCATTTACATTTCTACACATGGGTCTCCTATACTCACCCTATGATAATTAACTTTTATTAGCTCTACTGTAATTACTTGTCTTTTTCAAAATGTCACCTCTTCAGAGAGGCCAACCCTGACCCGAGTTACTTGCTTTCTCAGATCAAAGGGTTTTGTTTTCCCCCTCACAGTTCTTCTCACAGATCAATTTTTAAAACTTGTTTCTGTCTCCCCACTAGAACATATGCTTTATGGGGGCAGGAAGCAAAACTGTTTTGTCGCCATATTTTCAACACCTAACCCTAGTACATAGAAATATTAATATAATAAATATTTGTATAACTGCCTCTTTATATTATTAGCTCCTTGAAAAAAGTCTGTCTTAATGTTTTATATCCCCAACATATAGTGCATGGGAAGACCTCAATAAATGTTTGTTGAACTGAAATCAAATAAAGGTTAAGGTGGTATAAATAGGATTTCCCCAGGAAAAGTAGTGTTGAAACACTATTCTAGGCATGGGGCCAATATGGTCAGAAACAGGCACAAAAAGACGTGGCTTTGGGAGGAAAACAGTAAAAATTTGTGTGGCACTACAAGGTGCCCAAGAGAGAAGCAGGGAATGCTCTAAAGCAGGGGTCCCCAACCCCGGCCTTGTACTGTACTGGTCTGTGACCTGTTAGGAATCAAGCCGCACGGTAGGAGGTGAGCAGCAGGCAAGCCCATGAAACTTCATCTGTATTTTTAGCTGCTCCCCAGGGGCTAGCATCACCATCTCAGCTCCACCTCAGATCATCAGGCATTAGATTCTCATAGGAGCACAGGTCCCTGTTGCCAAAAAGGTTGGGGACCAGCTGCTCTAACGGGTATGTCAATAAAGTGTTAACAGGATTATAGAAGATAGTGATGTGTCCTGCATAAAACCTTTCTGGTGAGAACTGTGGTTATTCTGATTCTTCCTCGCTTTCTTTTGGGGACCTTGGGGTCAACCCTCTTGCAGTGCTAGGGCAGAATTCAATTTTTAATTTAAATTTGTCCTAAACTTTTGAGTTTGTGTAAATGTAGTTATTTATCTTAAATATATTCTCCTTCTTATGGCTGTTCCACCATTATCATTTTGGTTACTGTGAAGTTGCTTTTTTCTCTGAGATTTTAAATGTAAACGAAGGTATTAGGCAGGAAGTGCCATCAAGAATTGCTAACTTGTGATTTCTTGAAAGGATGATCTTCTAAAGAACGATATTCACACACACAAAAAATCTCAAAGGCTAAGTATGTGAAACTACAAGAAAGCATTTAATACACACTTAAAGAGCTGGACATAATGTTTTGGTCATGTGAGTTAAATTCAGAAAAGAACTTTGGCGACTAGCAAAAAATGGGGGCCATGCTACAAAGAACAAGCTGCCAGGCTGTGGAGTAAGAGATTCTGCAGATCTTTCTGGTCTCAGATTCCAGGCCCTCTTTCACTTTCCTCCTGTGAATGCTATTGACATACTGCTTGGATTTTCACAATAGGCTCCAGTTCCCTGGACCTCGAGCTAACTGCTGCCTCCCCCTCCATCTGTTGGAATGATCTTTCTAAAACCACAACTTCTTAAGAAACTCTGCGGGATCACTGCTGTCTAAAGAAAAATATTGCAGTGTCATTGTAGCCTGCTGTGCACTCACCTCTTTAGAGAAGGGGTCCCCAAACCCTGGGCAGTGGACCGTTACTGGTCTGTGGCCTGCTAGGAACCAGGCTGCACAGCAGGAGGTGAGCAGCAGGTGAGCAAGTAGGTTCATCTGTATTTTGCAGCTGCTCCCCAGCGCTAGCCTCACCGCCTCAACTACACCTCAGATCATCAGGCATTAGATTCTCAGAGCAGCACCAGTCCCTGGTGCCAAAACGGTTGGAGACTGTTGGTATAGTGCATTCTGCTCTCACCCTGCCCCCTCCAAGAGGCTGCAGCAACCAGGTGTGATGGGCCTGAGACCCGACCTAACTGGTCTCCCCACCTCCAGCCTCTGCCAGCTCCACATTTTGCTGCCAAATTAATCTCCTTACAGTACAGCTTGGATTAACAGGCCCAAAATGAAATCATCATTGTCCCTGCCCTCCAATGCCTCCACCTCCCGTGCAGCAGGGCACTGTGACACCAAAGCCAGAAGCCTCAGGGGCGTCTCTGACTCCTCCCCCACCAACTGGTATAAATCCTGGAGACTCTCCTTTCCCACTTTTCTTCTGTGCCTTCCCTTCTTTCCATTTACCCTGCTTTTTCACTCTCTCTTCTAGGGCTACCAGCCTTAGCCTAGATCAGCTATGACCAATATAATAGCGGCTACAAATGTAATTTTGAATTTACCAGTAGACACATTAAAAAGAAAACAGTGCAATAAATTTTAACAATGTTTTATTTAAAACCAATATATCCAAAAAAAATCTTCATCATTCCACTTGTAATCAATATAAAGTTAATGATGAGATACCTTACATTTTTCTCCAGACCAAGTTTTTGAAGTCTGTGTGCATTGTACTCTTATAGCACATCTCGATCCAGAACAGCCACATCTCATGATCCCAACAGCTACATGTGGCCAGTGGTGTTATGCTGAAGTTCAGGATAGAACTGTTAGATTCCATCTAACAGTTCAGGTTTAGATGGAATGGCCCCACTGTACCCACTGCCTCCCTCTTTTTCTCCTCTTGAAAATACCTTAATCTGGCTATAAAAGACCATTCCCTAAACCCATTTCCTTCCACATCACTCCTCTGGCTGTCCCTGAAGCATGAAATGCCTTTTTAGCTCCTCTCCAAATTTCGATATCCATTTCAAGTGCTACCTCATTCATGAAGCCTTTCCCATACTCCCACTCATAATTCTTCTCTACCTCCTTTGTACTCCCACATCATCTCGCAACTCTGTAACAACATTAGTGCTTTTGCTTGTTGTACTCAACAGACTATAAACTCTTTATAGGCATAGTATATATTGCTATTTATATTATAGCCCTCAAAGAATGTCAAGCATAGTGCTTTTCACACAGCTGACACTTGATAAGCTTCTGCTAAAATGAACTCTTTAATTTACCATTCTTATGATAGATAAGTGTATCCTTAACATGAGTGCACACTCAAGGTACAGGTGGTTCCAAGGTAAGGTAAACTACTGCTTAATACCTACTCGCAACACAAGAACTGAATGTGTCAGGGCATTCCAACCTTGTCATGGAAAAAGTGACACTAACTCACATTTTGACCTAGAATTTTAGAAAATGCCATAGATCTGAAGTGTCGCTGCACGGAAGAGGACGGAGGCTAGAACCCCTAGACATTCTATACAGCGTCATGGGCCATGTTCACCAGAGATCTAACTACTAAAAGTAACGTGCTATAATGGCATGCTAGAAAATAGAAAATTTCAGATTAGATACCCTTATCTGTATAACAGAGCAAGCACTGAAGTAGTAACTAGAAACACTGAGGACCTGGTCCCTACTCTGTAATGTGTTATGTTCATGTACCAAACCTCTGACTTCTCTATTTCTGATATGAGAGGGAAGGATAATCCTCACCCACTGCAGGGATGTCTCCTCTAAACTGCTTTTGCTTATGCCTACCACAGTGTAAACTCCACAAAGCTTCTTGAGCAACCCTGTTAAAAGGACATTCAGAGAGTGCCACTCCTCTCATCGAAAGCCTCTAATGGCTTTTCACCTCACTCCAATGACTTTCCGATGGCCTACAAGGCCCTCCGTAATCTAGCCTCTTGCTCTCTTGGACCTCATCCCAGCTGCTCTCCCCCTCATCCTGCTCTAGCCTCACTGACTGCCTTGCTGTTTCTCTAATGCACAGAGCATGTACTGTCTCAGGGCCTCTGCAAAGGCTTCCTCTGCCTGAAAAATTCCCCCAACTCCCACCTCCAGCCATCTGTCTGGCTCATACTCCTCCAGGTCTCTGCTCAAATATCACCTTATCAGAGAGGCCTTTCCTGATGACTAGATATCAAATAGCATAACTTTCCCTTATATACTTGACACTGTTTACCCCCACCAACCCTTCTTTATAACCCTGCTATGTTATCTATTTACTCTGTCTACCCCTTATACTGAACACAAGCTCCAAGAAAGCAGGATCTTGTTGGTTTCATATCTTCACTGTATAGAACAATACCTGGAATGCATTGTTTAGCGATTAAAGTGAATGAGCAACGTTTAAATTTTCCTAAGAAAGTAGCAGAGTGAAGGATCATTCTTGCAGTTTTTCAAATATTCTAGAACATGTTTTCATTTTAATATCTTGAATTTAACTGTGAAATTAATGTACACACAACATGTAAAAATTATTACCCTTCAGTGTATAAATTTAAAAAATAAAATTCTCCTAAGCATTCTAAGTAATTCTATTCTGAAGAAAATTAATTTTGCAAAGATTGGTAGATGTCTTTCTGACCCATTTATGCATATTTGTTTAGACAGCTATATCTGTATATTCCTACCCATGAAAATAGGATCATACCTGATTCCATTCTGTGATTTGTACACAATATTATGCCATGTAGATACATATAGAATTATCTCATGCTTTTTAACAGCTATTTAATTTTACATTTTATAGGTATGTCCTAATGTAGAATCTAATCTCCTATTGATGGACTGATTAGTGTCTTTCATTTGGAAATACCTAAAACAAAACAAAACAACACAATTCTCCTGCCCAATAATTCACCCTCTGGCAAAGAGATCGGGGTTTCACTTACGCATCTTGAACTAAAGCAGTGGTCCCCAACCTTTTTGCTACCAGGGACTGGTGGTACTCTGATGAGAACCTAATGCCTGATGATCTGAGGTGGAGCTGAGGTGGTGACGCTAGCGCTGGGGAGCGGCTACAAATGCAGATGAAGATTCTCTTGCTGGCCTGCAGCTCACTTCTTGCTGCGCGGTCCAGTTCCTAACAGGCCATGGACCGGTACTGGGCCACGGCCCAGGGGCTGGGGACCCCTGAACTAGCGCAGAAACCAGTGCAGATTCATGCAGAAACAGGGAAGCCCTCCATGCAGAGGGGTACAATATGAGACCTGAGACCAATGAATACAACCTTCTGCTCCCCACCTAATGGCTCCCTCACTTTTTTTCTTCACAATTCAGCAAGGATTTATAAAATTATAGATGATTCTGGGGCCCACTGTGCCATCTCTCTGCCTTCTTCTGCTCTTTGTTTCCCCCTTCTGAAACGTGGAGTACCTCAACCCAGCACTAACCTCCACACAGGCTTAACAGTACCACCTATGGAGTCTCCTTTACCCATGTGTTAGGCAAAAGATATCCACAAAGGGTACCCTGGGGGCCCTCCTATGGCAGGCTTTATTTCCTGAGCTGCCCTAGTGATTTATATAGTAGTTTCTCCCCCTCTTCTCCCCCCAGCAGTGATCCCAGAACAGGATGTTGCTCGTAAATCTTTTCCCTCAGCTTACTACCACCCACAGACCAGCTTATTTTTACAAGAGTTGCCATTTCCCATACTCTCCTAGTGTAAGTCCCCTTTGTAAGGTCACAAAAGTGTTGTGCCTGGGGTCTTTGCCCATCACAAGAACCAGGCACAGTCAAAATGTCACATTTCTGCCACTTGAGTACAGAAAATTCTACAAGGAACTCTGAAGGAATGTTGACATATTAAAAAACAAATCCTAAGTCCAGAGAGATAAAAATCAGGCAAATCACTAAGAAGTCATAACCATTTCTTTTTCTTTTCTTTTCTTTTCTTTTTTTTTCCTAGAGGGAGCTGTATATGAGTTATTTGTCTTTGGATAACAAAACAATAAATAGGGTTTCACACAAACCACAAATCTGTGGTTTAGGGAAGTTGTTTGTTGAATGACGAAAAATGCTTCAGAAGCAGGCTGTGTTCAAGCCGTCAGTCAGCAAGGCTCTACTAATCCCGGAGAGGCACGCAGCCTTGGGGAGCTTGTGGAGACCGCCATTCCTGAATCCCGTGTACACATGCACGCGCACACACACACGCGCGCACACACACGGCATCTTCAGGAGCTCCTCAGGTGATCCTCATGAGCACTGAGACTGCAGGCAGCTGCCCCGAGGTGTGCCACCAAGCTTGGTGTGCCACAGACGTGCCTAGGGTCCTAAATTCATTCTTAGGATGTTACTGTAGACTATGTTTACTATGTTTACTATTTTCATTGCATATTATGCATCATATATCTCTTTATGATTTGTCCAGTTCCAGGCTGCAGCTTCCGCTCACTCTGCCATGGGGTGCCAGCCCACAGGGTCTCTGTAGACTCAGCTATGTGCGATGCCGAGGCCGGAGTGCAACATAACCATTTCTTGATAGAGGCCAATTATCATTCATCTTTAAATTATTTAATTAATTTGTTAATTTACTGAATATCTGAAGTCCAGGTATAATGCCAGACCTTGCAGACACAAAGGTCTTAATCAGCTGTCCGATGACAGAATCTTGTGAGGAAGACGATTACAAAAGCAATTTAAGAAAATAAGTGTCATAATAAAAGATTGCATCTTTGAGAAGTAGGGGACCATTACTACCTGAGGGTGAGAGCGGAAGTTGCACAGAAAAGGTGACTAAACCAGTAGCTGAACAGCACATGAAACTGTGAACTACTTCTATGCTCTCTTGGCTCCCAAGATAGCACTCTCTAGGATTTCCTCCCACTTCCTGATGGTTTCTTCTCAATCACCTTAAGCCTTCTTTCTGCTTAGTTTCCTCTTCCTAGCATTCTCACTCTTTCACTCTTCTAGGGAAATGCCATGTACAATTGTAATTCAATTCTTACTGAATAAATGTGTATCTTAAGCCCAGACCCACTGAGCTCTGTTTTGGATGATCAATGGCCCACATGACATCTCCACTTGCAAGGATTTTCATAGATATCACAAACCTAAACTCTCCAAAAGAACGTGTACCACCTTTAGTCTTCCCCATCTTGACAACTCTCAGTCACAAAGCCAAATGGTTAGGAATTGCTCTTGACCCTTCTCTTTTACACATCCATTGCATCCAACCTACCTACAAATTTTTACTATTTCTCCAAAATTCTCCAGAATCCATTTGGTTCTTTCCAGTTTTCCCATGGATTACTTAATAGTCCCCCAACTGGTTTCTACTTCCATTTCTCCATTTAACGAGTGACCTTCTAAAATCACGTCAACCATTAACCTACTTAAAATTCTTTGATGGCTTCTCCATCCCTTAAACATAAAGTCAAATTTCTTAGCATAGCCCACCAGATTATTTCCTGGCCTGGTTCTCTGTGATCCAGAGATATTGAAGTTCATTCAGTTCCTCAAAGGGACCCTATTTTTTTTTTTAGCCCAAATCTTCACAGGTATGTTTCCTTTTGCCTGGAATACATTTTTCTTCTCCCCAATCCACAACCTAACTTCTTAAGGATAAATTAATTTTCTTCCTAGCCACCTCTTCCTCCAAGAAGTCTTCCATTATTATTCACCAAATCTGCATTTAGGTGCCCTTCCTGTATGTTCCTGTAAAGCTCTATACTTCTTTGATAACACATACCGATGAGCGAATGAATGCATGCATGAAGCAGACATGGGAGGAAGGCACAGCATATGCTGTGGCACAGTATTTGAAAGACAAAACCCTGTATGTGGAATTGTGAGAACTTCTGTACAGCTAGGCACCAGGGTTGGTGGAAGGACAGGAATTGGGAGAAGAGACTTGAAGAAAAGACTGAAGTCCAGGGGATGGAGGGCTTCAATACTACATTAAGAGGATCCAGCTCTAAACTGTAGATGATGAGGAGCCCTGGAAAGTATAGATGATGAGGAGCCCTGGAAGTTTTTAAAGTAGAGGAGCAAATGTAACATAGAGAAACCTCTTAGCCTAATGAGAGTCCGCCTGTTGAAGAACAATGATGTTAGGATAGAGAGATAATGACTTACATTTAGAGGGGTAGAGGAACATGCAGAGGGAAATGATGGCACCCTGGGAAGCAGTTCTGGCTTAGAAATCCAGATGTGGGAGTCCCCGCCTGGGGGTGGTGAAGCCGCGATGAGAAACCGTACAGGGAAAATTTGTGTATAGAGAGAAAGTAAGCCGGGGATAAAGTTTGAGGAATGACAACTTTTATCAAGCAGGAAAGGAGAAAGGTGCACATGAAGTGGGAGGTTAAAGAGCTTATGAGAGAAGATGGGTGTCCCAGAGAAGGTATCAGGGAGGAGGAAAGGAATGTCCACATCGTGTGTCCAATTTACTGTGCAGTGCTCTGCACACAGTAGGTGCTGAGTATTTGTTGAAGTATAAAAATTATGAAATAATACACTGAGCACCTCTATTCGGGTTATAGATATTCCAGAGAAACTGAACATATTTCTTGGGTTATCAAGTGATTATCTTATTACAGAAATTTTCACCTCGGGAAAGGGGGGAGGACATAGCGCGCCCACCTGGAATGATATTTCAAAAAACCATACCACTCCCTGATTCTAAAGATGCCAAGCGTGAGTCTTTTTGAAAAGAAAGAACAACAAAATTTTCTTCATACAAGTTTTTCAAATTGGGGTTTTAATGTAGCCTATCTTCATAAACGAGAGCAATCTTGCTTTAGTGTGAAAGGGTCATCTGAGTGGGTGGAGTGAGGGAAGGTTGCAAAGAACAGGGCAATGACAGATAAACACTGATGGAGGACAGGCTTGGGGAAGAGAAGGCATATGCAAATATCATGAGTTGAAATCAGCATATCTTAAAGGGTCAACCAGCAGACTTGCTGGACCAAATAACTATTAAGGATTCAAAAATGTCCATTAGCCTCATAATGATACCAACTATCAATATTCTTTTGACCCATAATAGAACACTTATCTTCAAGAGACAGGCAATATTCCTGCCTTTCTGGCTATACTTTCCTAGATATATAGGCTTAGAATGCCAAATGAAGAAAAAAAAAAACTTCCCTGCGGGCTATACTCTTCACACCTCCTCTTTTGCTCCTGGGTTGGTGAGAGAAGTCTTAGCAAGAATGTGTGTAGGACCTGAACATTAATCCGAGCCTAACATCCTGGCTAAAACAGACAAAAAAAGCCACCGTGAGATGACATTGACAAATTAGTCTGAAAAGTGAAACACAGGTGATTTTTAAGCACCATTGGCTAAAAGGCTTGCTGTAAGTAAAAGCAATTTGTTTTTAAAAGGTCAATGAAGACAAATAGGTAGCAGTAAATCACTGCTGACACAATTCTGAAGACTTTATATACAGGCCCTAGAACGTAGTTTTTAACAGTTGGGTCAATAGTAATTGTCTCAAGAGTTACAGGATTTCAGAGAAACACTAAAGTAACCCATTAATAATAGAATAATAACAAGAACTTTGGGTTGTTTTTCCAAGAAAGCCAAATAAATACCCATCCATCATCCATCTTCTATCTCTGTGTGACCGTAACAACTCTAACAGCAGCAAACGCAATCATTTAGTAATCGCTGGGTATTTGAAAAGCAAGAGATGATGCTGAAGAATTAAACAGGCCTCTGGTGTAAAAGAAGTTACAATTTACACAGATGTGTGAAGTAACACTGAAACTCAGGAAAATAAGCACTTAGAGGTCATGTTAGTCTGGATCTAATCAGGAGAGAGAAACCACAAACAATGTGAACAGTTTAAAATAAAAAGTATTAAATCATAATAGGTGACTAACTATAAAGACATACAGAGAACTCTAAAGGGCACCCTGAGCTGAGAGAGGTTATTCAAGAAAGGGTAAACTTTGAAGAGGAGTTTTACCCCAAAGCTGGAGTTGAGATGTCAATGGTGAGGGTATGCTTACAATCCACTGAGTGGCAAAGAAATTCAGTAGACCTGGTCCATGGCAGCAGGGAACAACTCTCTGGGGTACAGGCAGGCCAAAGCTGATGGCAGGTGCACAGAGGGAGCGAGGCACTTTGTTGGCATGAGGCCTGGAGTGTGACAGTGTCTGCACTGACAGAACCAAGGCAAGGTGGTCACTGGACCCAAGCAAGGGCTGCAAAGTTGCCAAGAGACCGCATGCTCTGAGGTGCCACCACTGGATGTCCACACACACACACACACACACACACACACACACACAGTGCATGCCTGCATTGACAGACTACAGGAGGAATAGGAAAAAGCGACCACCGCAACCAGGAAGAGAAGCTTCCTAACTCCATCAATGTCCCTCTAGTGCCCTCTACTGACCAAGTTTAACACCCTGCTCGCTGCAAAGGAGAAATGCTTGAGAGTCCATTTATTACAGCAGAGCAGGTACTGAAGGGTGAATTTAGAAAAGAGAGGCATTAGTTGAAATTTGGCAAAGAGGTAGAAGCAAAGATGGGAGTGTACAAAAGACAAATGAATTTCTTAGATGATTAGAGTTTTAAAAGAGATGTTATTTCAGTGGAACCTTAAAGGATGAGTAAGATTTTGATACACTGGTGGGGGGCGGGGGAGAGTGTGTTGGTGGGGCGGGAGAGGGGTGCTGGGGAAGTGAAAGAAAACTCATTCCAGGTTGAGAGGACAGTTTTATTATTAACTCTGGGATCTTGGGCAAACCATTTTTCTTTAAGCCTACCTGTTTATAAGATACCTATGAGGTTAAAATGAACAGCGGACTGTGAATAACTCTTTGAAAACAGTTTAAAGCACTAGATGAAACACACTTGATTGTAATCTCTTTATATAGTAGAGAGGCAATACCCAAGAGCTGAAATCAGCACTTCAGTCTACCAACTAGAATTCAAGTTGTAGTACGAGTTCCTACCAGACTAATCTACTCCTACCCCAGTTCCTCCTAGACACTTGTGACATCAAGGCTCTCTACAAGTCTTTGCTGAATGAATGAGTAAATTTTGGATTATCATGAGAACAGAGAAGACCTTCCATTTAAAATCAAATGAACCTGAAGGAAAAATATGACTGCTTATGTACTTAAAAAGGTAAAAATAATTAAATATCTCCTTTCTCTACACATAGTTAGGCACATTTATCTATATCTTAATGTAATAAAACAGGAAATAGGAAACAAGGATTTTGTTGAGAAATGAATATACAGTGTCACCCATCCAAATTCTTAATAATATAATTTCCATAGTAACAAATAAAAATCAGTCTCATAATCACCTGAGCCCACAGTCAGCAGGAACATTTTATTAAGCGGTTCGCACATGGCCAGACCCCCACCATGGCCCAGGCCTCAGAGCACACAGGGCTACTGTCCTTAGACTGCCCAACGGGGCCCAGACTTTTAAACTTCCTAGAAGCTCTAGGAACACCACAGAGTTCAAATTCTCCAGGCTCTGAACACTAAAAGTATCAAAGGTCAACGGAAAGGGAAGAAAATATTTATTAAATTCCAACTCAATGCTGGTACTCAGCTGGGTTTTTAAAAAAATACGTTATCTCACGTAATTCTCATTATTTTCGGATGAAGGAAGTAGAGTTTGGAGAGATTAAGAAAATTGCCCAGCATTACACAATCTAGTGGGGCCAGAATTCAAGCCCAGGTTTAACCGATTTCAAAGCTGACTCCCTTTCTCTTGGATGTGGGCTGCCTCTCCAAGTGAAAATTTAACTGCAGTCTCACTGGGCCTGTAACAGCTGTTCTACTCACCTGAGTCACTACTGCTGGTTGAGGACATGATGACAGATGGAAAAGTAACGATGACATTAAGAACTATCCCCAAATCCTCCCATCTTGCTCCATATGTTGCCTTTTCACTCAACTCTGTCCACAAGCTGAGTAACACATATTTTTAAACATACTTTTTTTAAGACAAGTTCAATATATTCTCTGCTCTCTGTCCTATTTGAAAATCAACACCTCTATTCTTAAATTAAGGACGATTTCATATTTCAGTCATCAAATTCTCACTGAACGAAAGTTGGTCTAGCTGGATGTTGAAAAATAATCTGAAATGAGAACTGCTGCAACTTCCAACCGTTAACAGCTTGATTTACTAACAAGACCACCACCTGACATCTGTGCAAAGCTCTACAGACAGCAACGTGCTCTCTGAGAAAGCACACATCATCTCACCACAAGGCTGAAAATGCTCTGGTGAAGGCAAACCGAGGAGATTCTAACTTATCTTAGGATGGGCACCACCGCCACCCCTCGATTTTTAAATTTAATTCATCTTTTTCCTGCCATCAACTCATTAATCATCCCATCCCTCTTCCATCCTTTCTTGTCCCCACTCCACCTTCTCCAATCCAGTGTAAAGATATCAGCTTTGTTCCTTCACCAGAAGAGACGCCTGTTTCTCTGACTACATAGGCCATGCTGAAGCAATCTCCCAGGACAAGCTTTATCTTTTACTATGTCAGAAAAGAACAGTCAATTCAGAGGATCTCTGGCCCAGCCTCAGAGCTTCAAACCAGAGCTCAGAAAGTACTTCCCTGCCACAGCCCTCTGCAAAGACAATGGAGTTAAGGACTTGAGGTCTGGTGACAGAAGAAAGGAAGCGTGAATATCTGACACTGATGAGTCAGTTAACTTTTCTTTTTTCATTTGCCTCATAGGGAACTGTGAGGTGGAAATAAAATCACGCCTATCAAATACTTATTGGCACAAATCTAGCCACCGTGCTCACTAAATATTAGGGGCTGTTGGTGTCTCGACTCACAAGCCATGTTAAGTAGTAATGTCTCCCACATTCTCACCATTCCAGCAGCCAAGGGGAATGGAAGGCCTTGAATAGTCTCCTATCTACAGTTGAAAACACTTCAGCTGAAGGATAGCATCTTTCTACCCATCATCCAGGGAACCCTCTCTCTTCCAGCTGTGACCTCTGCTCCTTTCTCAGGTCTCACAACTTGTTTGGAAGATAGACTCGGAAGGTGATTACCAAACATTTGGAAAGTCAGTAAACACATTGGAATTCTTGGGCGCCCAGTGCCTTACTAGTTTCACTTGGGTTACAAAGGGCAGTCTCTGACCTCCAGTTGTTTAAAATCTGGTTAGAGCTTAGACTGATGGCAAGGAGCCAAGTGAAAAAAACAGCAAGATAAGCTTGATGGGGAGCCAGGTACACAAGGAAGGGAGTTGACTGAAGGGGAAACTTCAATTGCAGGGTTGACTTTAGAGGGCAGTTTCCAAGTTTTGGTTCCACAAAATCTGATTATTAGTGTTGCTCTCAACATAAACATAAACTGTTCAAACATGGTAAAAGTGTTGCTTTCAACATATACAGTGAACATAAAGTGTTCAAATACTATAATTTTGGTTTAAGGTTTTGACGTTATGCAAAGCCCTGTACTATACAATTAAAAGGGATACTAACTTTAAACTTTATAACTTGAAAATAGCCTTTGGACCTGTTCACAGAGTTTTAAGAATTTTCTTTAAAACTTGACCTCTTTCTGCACTGCACAGGAATAAGGAGCTTTTCTCTTGATATTGGGTGAGAAAAGGAGCAGAGGAGTCTAAGCCCTCAGTCTTCCCAAAGGGACAGGGCTCAAAAATTCTGCCCCATTCCCACTTATTGCAACAAAAATGCAGCTGAACCCAGTGCACTTCAGTTGTCAATCCTAAAGGATACCTACGGGGCCTCCCCAGGCGGAGAGCGTTTATCCGGTGTGGTGTTTGAGTGTGGACAAACCCGGAGTAACAGTGGCCGCCTCTCCATAACCTTGACAAAGATCTCCAGTGTGAACTGTCAAAATTCAAACGAAGAGCAGCCGCACGCTCACCACTAGGAAACCCTGTTTTCTTTTAATTAAAAAAAATTTAGAGGTCATCCCTCAGCTTTGTTTACAAGTAATGAGTCCTGCGGCCCCCATTTATCACCCCTGGAGATTCTTTTACACTTTGATGTGAAAAGAGTCAGGGTGCATTGTGATTTCAACTGCTTCAACAGGAATCCTTTCATTTGCAAACGAAGCCCTGGCCCCCAGTAAGAACCAACTGTCAGAAAAAATTCATTGCCTTTCCTTCCAATGATTTATCGGAGATGGGGGAAGAGAAGCTGGCTTTAAAACAACTTTTCAGCAAAGGTTCCCAGCGCACACTGAATGCATTCCCAACCTTCGCTGGTTCTTTCTCTCCAAAATGCCTCTTTCCCAAATCCCACTGCTTGTGAAAAGTGACCTTTTCACTTGAAGCTATCCCATCCAGAAGGACTTTCTTCTTCTCTCCTTTAAGCTTTCACAGAAAGCACAAGTGGCCAAACATTACATATTTGTTTAGGTGTCTGTCCCTTAGGGCAACTCTCCAGAGCAAGGACTATACCACCATCTGGAGTTGGCCACAACAGACACTCGACTTTCCCAATAATTAGGTCACAAAGGGCCCACATTCCCCCATTTTACATTAAAGGGAATTAAATATTAAGGAAGTTTAAAAGGAGCAATTTAAAGATTTCTTGACTACCTAAGAACCTGAGGTGGTAGTCAAAAAAGAGGAAAGTACATAGCACAAGTAGTACAAATTTTTTTTTCAAGAAAATTTTAAAAATTAGACTATAACATACATTTTTAAAAGTGCCCAGCTCTCACGTGCCTTTTCACAAAGGGACAAACTCTTGCAATCAGCACTCAGATCAAAACACAAAACAACACTGGCACTCTTGGACTTAAACTATTTTTAGCAAATAGACTTATCTTCAATCTAATCCAACTTTAGAGCTGATTTCTATTCTACAGGAAATACCTGGGAGAGAACCACAGGGATTCTCAACCTCAGTACTACTGACATGTGAAGCCAGAAAATTCTTTGTGGTAGGGGCCATCCTGTGCATTGTAGGATGTTTAGCAGCATCACTGACCCCCACCTACTGAACTATGACAACTAAAAATCTCTCCAGACATTCTCAATGTCTTCCCACTTCTGCAGGGTAAAATTATTTTTGGCTGAGAACCACTGGTATATAAGAACAAGGTAACACCTTAAGGGGAAGCAAAAAGACAAGTCCACAAAGTAGGACATACATTCAAATTAGCTTCCTCAACCTGTCAACAACCCTCACTCCCCCCCCAAAAAAAATTAGGGTAAATACTCTAGATTAAGACTCAAGAGACAAAACCTAATGCAATGTATGTTCTTTGGTTCACCTGAATCAGGATATAAACAACTTTAATACACATTTTAAAACAATCTGGACAGTTTGGATGTGAGCAAGTTATTAGAAGAATCCAAAATATTAATTTTATTAGGTATGAGATCAGTGTGCAATTATGTAGGGAAATATCCATATATATTTTTTATAGATCCACATAAAGCATGAAGAAGTGAAAAATTAGATGCCTGGGTTGCTTTAAACCATTTCAGCAAAGAAAAAGGAGAAAAAGAATAGATTTTAGAAAGTATGGCAAAATATTGAGAAATGTTAAATCTGGAGAATGGCATTTGAAAGTTAATGAAATATTCTCTCTGCTTCTACTAAAGACTGACTATTTCTGTGACAAAAAAATTTATTTTAAAGTGAAGAAGACAAAAGGAGAGAGTAGGCAAGAACTATGATTAAGTCTATACTAAATTAGGTTACCATGGCCAATCATGACCAATATTAATTAATTCTGTGTTGCTGCTACAATGCACAAGATTTCTTTTTCTTTCTTTCTTTTTTCTTTCTTTTCTCTCTCTCTCTCTCTCTCTCTCTCTCTCTCTCTCTAAGATTCTCTCTTTTTAACAAGAAGTCTTGGACCACCTCATGCTTTCAATAGCTTCAGTAAGGTCTGTTCACGTAACTATACCTATTAACATTTATGTAATACCTAACATTTATGTAAACATATACAATCCAACATCTACCATTTTAAAACCAATTTAAAGCAATAAAAATGGTGATACCCTGAATTGCAGGTTATGAAGAAGGCATCAGAATTTGTTGGTCAAAAGCAGAAAGGAAATTGCACAAGCCTTTCATGTTAAATGTTTAGTGTAATAATTAAAAATTTTCCCAACCAAAGCAAACTAGTTGCCCCAGGATTTCCTACAGTCTGATTGACACATTCAGCTATTAACTTCTCCAGGCCTTTGCTTCCTCCAGTACTGTGAGGCTGCCATGTAATCTGACCACTTACGGGGTTATCACGAAGTACAGAAAACAAAACTCAGATTCTGAAGTAACACCCTCCAAGCTTCTGAAAGACAGGGGAAACTGGAACTGAAATTCTCTTTTTCTTAACCCTGTCCCACAGACTCCAAGGGATGCTTGCTATAGTTTTAGAAGAAAGACTGTTATAATTGAAACCCTCCAAAAAGAAAAAGGTTCTTCCCCAAATCAAAATGGTATAAAATTAGTACCCCTACAAAGATGATATCTTAAACGATTCAGCTTACTGTTCTGAACTACCACCATGCACCAAAGTGTCACCTAAAATGACATAATGCTGATGGCCTGGATTAGTATCCATTTTATTGAAGGCACAGAATAAATATTAATTCGTTCTCTTCCAACTCTCAGCATTGGTAGAGAGTTCAGGGCTGAGAGCAAAGAGAAAAACCATGCACAAATGAATCTGCAACTGACCCACAGGCACATTGACTTGTGAACTTTGAATAATCTAAAGATTACTCTAAACATAAATCTGCCTTACCAGAAATATCTACCTAAAAGAAATGAAAACATGTGAACAAATGAAAACACATTATTCGTAACAGCCAAAAAGTGGATACAACTCAAATATCTATCAACTGGTGAACAGTAAAACATTGAAATAGCCACACAATAGAATATTATTTGGCAAGAAATAGGAATGAAATATTGATATATGTTATGACATGGGCAAATCTTAAAAATCTTATGTTGAGTGAAAGAAGTCAGTTACAAAAAACCACAGATTACATGACTGCATTTATATGAACTGTCCAGAAAAGGCAAAAGTATTAAGTTAGATTAGTATTGACTGGAGTTGGGGGTGGGAAATAGGCAGTTGCATCTATCTATTTGGGGTGCAATTCTGATATTAGGTTGTAGAGATAGTTACACAACTCAGTAAATTTACTAACAATCATTAAATTACATACTTAAAATGGCATGTAAATTATACCTCAATAAAGTGTGTGTGTGTGTGTGTGTGTGTGTGTGTGTGTTTAAGTCTATGCTACTTTTAGAATAGTCTTATGCTTTATGTGTGATTAGGACAACCCCAAAGCCAATATTAAATATAAAGTAGAATACAGTAAAACTTGTAAATGTACCCACATGCTCTCAAATGAATGTACTCTGTGTTTTGCTTTCAAAGGTCTGTTTCCTCTATGTTCTCCTTCCTATGAAAGCTACTCCTAGAGTAGCTCACAAAGGAATCTTTTCCATCCTGAGCTGCCTCTCAAGAAAGCCTTTCCCCTCAAAGTAGTATTCAGGAAGCTACTGACTCCTCTGAAACCCACCATTCTACCATCATCACCAGAGTGGTGGACTTTTATAATTTATTGAGGATTTATGATGTACCAGTCAAGGATAATAAGCACTTTACATGCATTATTCTCTTATCCCCATTTTAACAAGGCTCTAAAACTTGAGCCATTTGCCCAAGTAACCAAAGTTGTCAGAGATCTAAACACGAGCTGTCCAACTCCAGAGTCCTACCCTCAAGCTCTCGTATCACAAATCCAGTAAAAGGTCAAATGAATTTTACTGGTGAAATTATTCAATATTTCTACAGTTTAGTCTGAATTTCCCAAAATGTAACTGTTCCTTTGGAAGTAACTAATTCTGAAAAAGATTTCCCGAGGTCTGCAATAATAAGCCTAAAATCAAACTCTTCTAAATCTATCAAACCGAGTGACTCCTCCTAAACTACAAATGACAATGACATACTTAATACTTAGGAACCATTTTCTAAAATAAAGAGAAACAATGAATTCTGTGTACAAAACATTATTGCACTTGTAAATCAAACCTAAAACGACTTGTTTGGGAAATACAGGAAACCTGTTGCCCAGTTCGCAAATCCAGGTGTGGATTATTTACAATGCCAAGGCCAATCACAGTTTCAGGAAAACGAGAGCCATTAATCTCTCCAATAAGCATTTGGAAGTTAGGCCCCTGATTTACTCACACACAGAAAAACCTGTCCATATGATAAGTGCTAATCAGCTTAACACCTTCTAGCTTCCTCACTAATTGAGGACTCTTCTCAATCAGGAGAGCTACACATTATTTCAGACTCTCCTGGGAAGGAGAGCTTCCAACACTACAATCATATGATTCAAGGTTCACAAAATACAATCCCTCACATTTTCTAAGTACGTTAAAGCACATTAGCAGATCTAAGACATTTATGAGAAGTACCCATCCTTACTGGCTGAAACAATAAAATCATGTCCCCCAAATCTGGTGACATAGCCTGAAATAAAATTTCTTTCATTCTTAGTTTTATCTTAACATGTTTTCCCTGAAGCATCAAGTAAAAATTTCCCAGGACGTATCCCAGATTTCTTCTCTGGCTTCATTTACCTGAGCCCAATTTCAGAGGAATGTAATTTAGCACAGACTTCGTAAAAATTAATTTTAGTTTCCTAATCCCAAGAAGAAAATGAGATTTCAAGCAATAGGTACGACAGAAGGGTAAAAAGGGGAACATGTTAGTGAAAAGGCAAAAATGCAGGTTCTTTTTCAACAAGGAAAAGAACAGTAAATTAAAAGTCCAGGAAAAATAAAAACACCATTCAAAAGTCATGCAATTTAAAATATGGCATGAATTTGAACAACTTTCTTAGCAAAAGATGAGTTCGTTTGTCCTGATCAATATGAACCTTCTCTTTCAAGCGGTATTTGGGTTGACTTTGAACCCATAGAGGATAAATGAAACCCTAAACATTATTTTGCTTCCTGTTCAAAATCATGTAAATAATGCTGATTAGTTTTTCAACTTTTATTATCAATTTAAAGACAAAGCTTGCAAGGGCACAGATAATTATAAAATAAAGTGCGCTATCAACCTGGACAATTTAAAACTAAAAGCAGAGCTAACAGTTGGAGGATAGAAGAGCAAGAATAAGTGGAAGAAAGAATAAGGATTATTATCATACCAGACTATGGAAAGTTGATGGCAAAAGAAAATAAGAAATATTGAATACTGATTATGTAATGTATAACTCATATAGTATATTAATATAGAATACATTACTATAGTTAAATGTTAAAAACATTTAAATAGCAAAACAAAATAACAAACATCAAAACTGATTATAAAACATAAAATAGCATATGATTATATTTAAATAAAATTCAAAAGCAAGCAAAACAAATCCATGGTGTTAGATGTCAGAATAGTGGCAGCCTTTGAGGGAGGTAGCAGCTGAAAGGGGACAGGCAGGGGCTTCTGGAGAGCTGGTATTGTTGTCGCTTGATTGGTTACACAAGCGTGTTCACTTTGTGAAAATGCATCGAACTGTACTAATAATGTCTGCCCTTTTCAGTTTGTTATACTCCCAATAAAATTTTTGGAAAGAACAAAAAGCAAGCGAAAGGAAAGGAAGGTAGGGGAGAAATATAAATGAACTCAGATTCAATAGTGTCTAATGCTGATAAATCTGAAAAAAATCACAGAATAAGCCTATTATTTGTAAGAATTAAAATACTATCTTTACATTCATATTCTGTCCATGCTTATAACTTCTGATAGCCCTGAACAAAGTAAGGATTCACACTCAGACTTCTATTTAGTTTGATTAGAATTGCATACTCGATACACATCTGTTTCCTTTAAAATATGTGCTAGTCCTGGACCAGTGCCATATAAACTTGATGTTCTGGACTCCTATCGTGATTAAGCATTCAAACCAGTGAGCTATTGCTATATATTAAAAATAGAGCTCCATTTAGGATTCCCCCTAGCTTTTCACCTGTACTGGCTACTATAATAAAACAGTTCGGTAACTGCTAGAATGTTATTACAAAGGGCAGCCACCCATCCTAACTTAAATAGCAACAATAGGAAACATGTAAATAATAGAATACAAAATATCTTTTTAATCTTGCCACTGATTATACTGTTAACTAATTTAATGGCTCCTTCCACCAGAAATTATGCTAGAAACAATGTCAACTACTAGAAACTTCTGAAAAATCGACCTCCACAAAAATCTTATAATTGAAATTTAAAATTTCTTCATCCTCTTTCATTTTCACCAACCCAATATTTACATTATTTTGTAGGAAGACCCAGTTTTAATACTCTATAGAAGTCAATGCTCCCTAACTGATGAATTCAAAGGGACCCTAATCAAATGCCAACAATAACTTTTCTAGAAAATGATTAATCACTTCAGAGTATATGTGGGAATGTAATGACAAAGAATCGGCCTGAATATTAGAATCTATAAAAATATAATGAACAAGTATGGCACATTGCCAAAAGATACAATCAATGGAACAAGAGTCTAATAATAGATCGAAGAACGTGATAGAATTCAGACAAAGCACTCAAATCAGTGGGAAAAGATAGATGATATAATAAGTTATGTTTGAACAAGTGGCTAGCCTTTTGCTTAAAAAAAAAAAAAAAAAAAAAAAGGCTCCCTAGCATCCCCTGAACTTTTTCACTTTCTTATTAGTATGGGAATTCACAACACATATTTTACACTAAAATTAATAACAGATGGATCAAAATACTATAAAGTCAAAAAGATCTAAAATGGGTCACAAGTTAAGAGGGCTAAACAGCTAACCAAATATGTGAATCCAGCTTTGTGGGAATTGTAGTGAACTAGAAAACATCTGTGCTTTCCCAAACTTTTTTTTTTAACACCAAGTCTGTGAGGCAAGCTGAGAAAGCACATGTCTACAGGAGCAAATCAGGTGGGAGTTCTGGAGTTCTGTTTGACCCGCAGGCTCAGGGGAATCAACATATCAGCACACCCTGAGAAGTATTAAGACGTACTACTTAGGAAGTTCTGAATTAGACAGCTCTGCCTTGTCTAAAGGAGCAGTAGCTATTCAATTCTGAGTGTTCTATATGGTAATACAAGCCTGATGTTGTTTAACACTAAATTTTTCAAGAGAAGATGGAAGTCTAGATAGTTATATAAAAAACGTTGGCAGATATATCCTTTTAGAACACAAGGAGTCCGAACAAAGCCCATCTGTTGGCCAATCTATCCCATAGGTCACCAGCTTACAAGTTCTGATTTAAATGCAAGAAAAAAAATGAAACCATTCAAGCGCTGCAGAGAACACATGACACTATTTTTACCATCTTGGAGTAGGAAAGACCTTTCTAAGCACAATCAAAACCAGAATGCATAAAGAACAAGACATTTGACTACATAAAAATTCAAAACTTATGTGTAACCACATTAGGAACAAGTCTAAAGACAGATGACAACAGTTTCCTCCCAGGCTCTAGCAGAATGGATTGTTGCAGCCTGGGTCACATGCCTTCCTCTGTGGGGGAGGAGAGAGTACCATGTTTAACAACAGTACCAGAACCACCTGGAATAAAGAATGAGTTTCTTGAACAGAAAGGGGGATAAAGTAGGAAAACATCTGGAATAGAGAGACACCATCATCTATTACTCAATAAATATTAGCTGAGTAAGTTTGAGTCTCATACTTTAATATGTTTTTGAATCTAATAGAATAAAACTGATGAGTGATATTAAGAATTCTTTCTGGCTAGCAAATGAGTTATTCTTAATAACTGCATCAGAATGTGAATATGCACCCACCAACAATGGTCATGTAATATATGCAAGAAGGCAGTTTACTGTATGTGCAAAGTTGGAGGGAAAGATGTGAAAGTCAGAAAATGTAACAATGATAGAATACCTTCCTTCAAGGCTCTCATGATAAGGTGGATTTCATCATATTTGTTTCAGCACATGCTGAATATGCGCGCATTTTCCCAGTTCGGTACAATATGGACCAGTGTCTTGAACACTGAATTAGGATGCTGATCTCATGTAATATCCACAAGTTAAAGAAGTGAGTTGAGACTCAAAGTACCAAATTTAAAGAAAATATGTAGCCAGTCTAACAGGTTTGACTTTATGTAGAGAAACCCAAAATTTTCACATTTTCATGTATCTGGGTTCATAAGTTGCAAAAATGAAAAGGACCAAATTATTCTTTGAGAAATAAATTATAAAATTAAACATCATCATTTTTGAATTATGGATAAATTCATACCTGTTGCCACTGCTCTTGACTCTTTCAGTAAACGCCATTGCTGTCAGTCAGTGGAAAGTGACAAATGTATTCATCTGAAAAAAAATAAATAGCCTGTGAATATCAGCCCATAAATAAAAGCACAGGCATGCCTAACCTGTAAGAAATCATACTGGAAAAGGAATTCAAAGTTCTCATTTGAATTAGAAAATAGTTCTTCACCAACTTCCAAGCTGCATGAACAAACTGGCTAGCATATATCAAAGGCCAAGTGCACTTTTAATTTTGAGGCTGCTACTCAAAGCCACTTCAGCAAGAAAAAAAAAGTGCACAAGTTTATCATGAGAAGAAAGGAAATAACATTTCCCCAGTGTCTACTATGTGCCAAGCATTGTGTTAAGCCCTTTTAAAAATGACATTTCATGTAAACATCACAATAAACTTGCAAGGTAGATACTGATACCCATATACTGATTGATATCCCATTTAAAGATAGAAAACTAAAACTCAGCTTTAATTTGCCCGAGAAAACAAGTTGTGTCAGCATCCTCACTAGAATCAAAAGGTAAAAGAGTATGCAAGAGAAAGGAAATCAATGTTGATCTTTACATAAGAATTCAACACTTAATAAAATAAAAAAGTGGGCCCCAGTAAGAGCCAGTCTTAAGGTTTTACTTCCACTCATAAAAGGTACTTAATTCCCAATGCAATCCTTGAGCATTCTCTCATAATAGTATTGGATTTCTTTAAGTTGTTATCCAACTTGGGCAGACAGCTTTAGTACCATCTTGTGTGTCTCTAGAAACAATCTCTCTCTCTCTCTCTCTCTCTCTCTCTCTCTCTCTGGTCTCTTTCCTGTTCTCTCTGTCTCTCTACCTTCTTCTTCTTCTCTCTCTCTCTCTCTCTCTCTCTCTCTCTCTGGTTTAACACTATCAACAGCTGTTTCCTTTTCCCTTTCTTGTATGTGTCTGTAAATTTACTGCAGTTATCCTAACTTGCTTTAAATAGTTTCTATTTTTTTCAAACATCCTTAAGGCAAAGGCTATGTTACTAAATTATCTTACTACAGATTTAACAAATCATTTGATACAAATGGAAACTCTATATTAAATTTATAACAATTTTAGCAGCCTGATATGTTTAAGAGACTGTTACACTTTTGGCTAAGGTTGAAACACTGAATTAGTCCTTCAGCTCTACTCTGACTCCTGATAAAGTCTTTAATTTCACCGACCATGAAATGAAAATTGCTGACTTGATGATTACAACGTTTCCATATGAGTAACTATCATTTGTCACTCATCCCCCCCACCCCCCACTGCCCCAAAGAATGCAACATGGATACTGCAAATATTCTACTTAAATTCACACTAGTAGAGCTTTTCAGAGTCAACATGCTTGGAGCCAGTTACTCCTCCAACCAGATACGGTGGCCTTAAGCAAGTTTTCTAAATTCTCCAACGCAAATCCCACCATAAGCACTCTCTCAATTCTCTCTCACTTTCCCTCTCTCAAAGATACTTCTGTTTCTCCTTCTCCCCCTCTCCTCCTCTATCCTTCTTCTCCCTTCTTTTCCTCCCTCCATCCTATAATTTTCTCTCTCCCTTCTAACCCATTTTTCCCTATCCCACTTTTTGCTGCTTCTCATTTTTCCTTGACAAGCAGGGCTGGCATACAGTAAGTGATCGATAAAATAGTAGGCATTCATTTTGGCATTAATCTTCCAAATGTCATTAAAGCTTCTGAAGAGTCTGTGATGGCGGTGCCTCACATGACGGTCCCAGTGGATAAGCTGCACCTGCCTGCAGCCTAGCAGTGCCCACCCCTAGGGCCAGTTGGTGGAAAGAGGGCAGTGCAGGAGGAGGCAGGTTGGCCTGCTGAGGGATGCCAACCTGAGAGAGTGGTCCTGAGCTCCTTGTTTGTTCATTTACTCACTGAGCCACTAATATTTCCTGAGCATCTAGTCTAAGGCAAGTACTGAAAATAAGAGAGTGAAGGAAAGAGACTCTTGCCATCACTGAATTTATAAACTACAGAAGATAAACAAAAACAAAATATACTATACAGATGATAAATATTAAAAGGCTATAGATTAAAACAAAGAGAAAGTATAGCATGCCAAAGAGGAAATGAGGTAAGGTGCTGCAATTTTATATAGGGTTGTCAGAGAATGTAACATTTGAGCAAAGACTTTAAAGGAAGTTAGGAGTGAGCCATGCAGCTCTATAGTGGAAAATGGTCTTAGAACTCTGATGGTAATTGTGTGTAGATGTAGGTTCCTCTGTTGTAACAGGTCCCTCTCTAATGGGAGATGCTGATACTGGGGAGGAATTGTGCATGTGTGGGGGCAGGGAGATCTATGGGAAATCTCCACCTTTAGCTCAATTTTTCTGTGAACCCAATTGTGCTCAAAAAAGTCTATTTAAAAAAAAAAATGGTCCTAGAGACTGACAAAGCCAAGATTGACTGAAGGAGTCAGCCAAACCCCTAGGTGTCATCACTGGCTTCTTCGGTGGTGGGTAGAATATAAAATGAGAGAGACATTTTCTGGGAGATCTGGCCCCTGGGCACAGCCAGGGACTTATCTGTGCAACTCACAATTTTGCTGGGAGGCACAATCTTTTCCATAGAGGCAGAGGCAAGAAGGCTGCATCACCAGATTATTGACTATTTCAGTTATGTCTCACAGAAAGGCCTGTGAAAGGCTGTTTAGGTACTGATGTATGATTTGCACAGCTGTATGGAGTAGCCATGCAACTCAGATATAAGGTCAGGTTAGAATGGAGGCCTGCAGTGGTCAGGACAGTATTATCCTAAACCTCTGCTAAGAAAGGAAATTGCATAGGGGGTAGCGGGTGTGGGGAGCGGGGAGGCAGACAGGGTAAAGGTGGTCAAATATGTGGTGACAGAAAGAAATCTAACTATGGGAGATGAACACAAAGTGTAAATATATAAGCATGACTTACTGTTAAAGTGTACAGCTGAAACTTATTGGATTTCGTTAACCAATGTCATCATAAAAAAAATAATTTAAAAAAAAGGAAATTAGCATATATTTCAGTTTAGCATTTCTCTCTTTCAAAGAATTTTTCTTAAATATATAGCCACATTACCTATAAGGAGGTATGTGCAATAAAATATTGTTTATAATAAGAAAACTGGTAACAATCTAATACATATCAACACAGAAATGGCTAAATCAGTTAGGATACATTACAAGATGCAATGTAACATCCAAAGAATAGGTTTATCCCAACAAGATGATGAACAAAACACACAATGTGAGCAACTTTAAAAAAAAATGTTTCCAAACAAAAAGGGAAGGAAAAAAAAGAAATGAAAAAGAAAATGCTTTGTTTTTACATTTATGCATAACACATGCATGCACATGCATGCACATATACCAAACTGTTCACAGTAACTTCTCTGAAAAAAAGGGCACTTTCACCTTTTTTTTTTTTAATGCTGTGGAATCCTTTAATACCCATGTAAACATTTTTTTTCTCCAAATATGGGGACTGGGAGAAAAGTGTACTGGCTTATAAATCAGAAGGTCTTCCTGAAGTTTTCATACATTTTTATATTATTTTTACTAGATTATAAAGACAAAATGGAATAATAAAAGGAGGGAGCAGTTTAAAATCTTCCCTTTTAAAAAATAGCATGAAAGAGGACATGGTTCCATAGTGTAGCGGTTAGCATGTCTGCTTACATGGAGAAGGTCCTGGGTTCATGCTCCAGTGGAGCCTCGGTCTACCGCCATGCCACCCTGAACAAGCCCGATATCTGATCTCAGAAGCTAAGCAGGGTCAGGCCTGGTTAGTACTTGGATGGGAGACCACCTAGGAAGACCAGGTGCTGTAGGCATAAATAATAATAATAATAATAAAATAGCATGAAAGATATAAACCTGGCTCTATTTAAAAATGGAGTAATGCTGTACAGCAGAAAGAGAAAAGGTTCAAGTGAGACAGGTGATCACTTAATTACAGCAAATTAAGCCGTAACAGCTTCAGTGCCCTACTCTCTAAAATAGAAAATAGCCTATTTTACAGAATTACCTAGAAAAGCGACTCATAACCTAGCTAAAATGCCTAGCGCACTGACACATCATAGGCATTCGATACATGGCAGCTCTCATTATCTCAGTCAGCACTGTCTACACTAAAGTTTATGTCAGTGAAACAGACTGTTTCTTCAGGAATGTACTCTGCCAAGTCTATTTAAGTGACCCTTCTATAGTCCTTCCAGTCTCTTGCAATGTAAATTTATTTAGAAATGAAACTGTCATGTATATCAAACTGCTTTTCTTTCCAAAATAGCAGGTAAAACAATTAATGTAAAAAAAAAAATTTTTTTTGGTTTTATATACTTATACCATATTCCTATAGAATTACAAGGAAGGAAAATGAGGAAGGAGAAATTTAAAATATGATTCAAGATATTTTCAAATATTCTGTTCTGGTCATTAAGTGTTTCCAAAAGCTAGCACATTCAAGGGAACCCACCTCTGAGGAGTCTTTAAGACATGCTGGTTAAAAAGCCTGCTTTGCAAACTACTAGCTATTAAGACCTCAAGAAATTCACTGTTCTCTAAGGTCTCAGCTTTCTCATCAGCAATATGGGGCTTCATGGGGTTGTCATAAGGTTAGATAAAATGTTTGGGACATTTTTAGCATAATGCCCAGCTCATGGTAAGCACTCAAGAAATGGTAGTAGTTGTTCTAGTTATTTTTCTGCCAAAGCACATGCTCAGGAAAAGCCATACATTAGAGACGCTTTTCAACTGGAGAAACATTTAAGCAGGTCTCAAAGCCCTATGACCATGACCTAGTTTCCAAAGGAGACTATGAGGTAAATAACTCAGTCTGGAGTCTAGAGGATGCCTGGACTTGTCAGTCATCGCTGGTCAGATTTACTTCCCTTCGCCTCCCCCACACATAACCTCCAGGAATAACAGTCTCTTGGTAACAGGCAATGTGTCAGCACTGAGTCATGTGTCATACACTGTTTTCATCTGAATTCTCCAGAACTCTACCCCAAGTAGATCATAATCTTCCAAGGGCCCCAAACTAACCAGATCACCTACAGTTCCTGCAGCTCTCCAATGCCATGTGGAGCCCAAAAACTTAGCAACCCATAGGGAACACAATTTCCCCAACTACCTCTTCTTTACTTCAAATCTTTTCTTCCAGGGGGCTCTGGCATTACCTTGCATCTTGTTGGGTCCCTCTCATCATTAGGTTCTCAGGTCAATGATACAGTCTCAAAGAGTCCTTCCCTGATTACAATAGCTAACATAGCACTGCTGTACCTTCAACCACACCCTCCAACTAACCCCCTCTCTATTCCTTCATAATCTATATGGGTTAGGAATGTATCTTGCTGCAAGTAGCGACTGCTTAATTAAGAGGTTTATATTTCTCCTATAGCAGTGGTCCCCAACCTTTTTTGCACCAGGGACCTGTGCTCCCATCTGAGGGAGCTGAGGCGGTAGTGCTAGCTCTGGGGAATGACCGCAAATACAGATGAAGCTTTGCTTGCTTGCCTGCTGCTCACCTCCTGCTGTGTGGCCCCGTTCCTAACAGTCCACAGACCAGTATGGTCCACAGCCCAGGGGTTGTGGACCTGTCCTATAGCAAGTCTAGAAGTTGATAGCTACTGGTATAATTTTAGCTCTTCAATTAGGAACTCTTGTCGCTTTCTGCTCTGCCATATTTAGCATGTTGTCTTTATGCTTGTCATCTTATGGTACAAAAAGGTTTCTTCCATAACCCAACATCTTATCTGCATTCCAGGCAGGAAGAAGATGAGAGGAGGGTGACTATGCCTCCTTTTGTCAGAAAAGGAAAATCTTTCCCCAGAACCTTGACTGTCAAATAACCAGAACTAAGTCACGTGGCCTCAAGCTGCAGGGAAGGAAGATAAACCAGGATATAAATTGTCATCACTGGCTGCGAACAAACATGATTTATCACCTGAGGCTTGGTACAATGTAGTCTCACACACAATTAAGTTTCTCTTAGCAACAACAACAACAACAACAACAAAAAAAAAATAGGAATGGGCATTGGGTAGTAAAATAACAGTGTTGGTCCCACATCTTTTTATTGTACTTACCGCTATCTGAAATTAACTTATGTATAAATAAACAGACAATGGTTACTTGTTTATATTTCCTCAACAAAATGCAAGCTCCATGTGTAGCTTTATGTATATATCGCTGGAGTCTATATTTTAAAATAATTGTGAACTTTCTCAGAGTAGGCAGGTATTACAGACTCTGGAAGATAGGGAAGATAGTCTAGGTTATGCTACAGTAGCAAATTAACCCCCAAATCTCAATGGCTTGACAGAAGGAAGAATTATTTCATGCTCTTTCTTTATGTCCATTGCATATTGGTGTGCTGGGGTAGGGAGGAGGGTAGGAAGCTTTTCTCCACAATGAGAAACCCAAGCTGTTGGAAGTTCTACTATCGCAAAATGAGGCTTCAGGGTTTACTGTAATGAGAGAGAGTTGGAAGGTTTCATAAGAGCCACTTAAGTGCCTCGGCCCAGAAATACACATTACTCCCACAGATAGCCCACTGGACAGAATTAGTCACATTATTCTGTAACCATAAGGAGGTGGAGAAACATAGGAGAGCGCATGAATATTACTAGTAAATGTTTCTGCCTTGTTCCCCATGGGCTGGTAAAATATCATATGATGCATTATCCCTATTTTAGAATTTAGACCCATTAAAGAAGTTTCTTGGAACAAACTCAAAGTTAGAGATACTCAGTAAATCAATTATTTCAACTTATAAGCAACACCATTAAATTTTTTTTTCCTTCAGGAATTATAATAGGAAATATTTCTATAGTACTTATGCTCTGGTCCAAGTACTTGCTAAATCTTAATACCTTTAATCTACCGAACTACTCAATAAGGGAGATACTACTATATTGTTAACCCCATTTTATAAGGGAATGGTAAAGTGTTGGGAGCCATTCTTCATGGGTCTATGGCATTTCTGCACATTGTACAAGCAGAGGCACCAACTGCGGTTATTCCATACGATCCTTAAGAATACTTGCATAGAGATCAGCCTTGGAAAATAGAGATAGTGTCTTCTTCTGGAGCAAAGGGCAGCATATATACTGTCCAGTATCATCAAGATAATGAGTCCCTCTGGAGCAAAGGGCAAGCATGCTTACTGCCCACTATAAAAGACTGGGATTCCTTAAACTCAGGATTCCCCCTATAATGCAACCCACTGTGTTTTCAGGTGTCACCTGACTCTCTTCATACCTCCTTTTGGAAACTAGGGCTTAGGGAACGAGTGTAAGAAAATGTTGATATTTTAGCTACAGCTATTATAATGAGTTATCGAGTCATTCCCAGGAGTCCATGAAACTGTGGCAGGTTAACTTTGTTAGTCCTAAAGTAGGGTAAATTCTCAGAGCCTTCGCAGTTCGTAATAAGAAGTTAAGTAATTTGCCTAAGGCCTGACAGATAGTAGGTGGTATATCCAAGATTCAAGTCCAAGCTATCTGGCTCAGACCATGGTTTTAAATTCTCTGCTACACTGCAGTGGTTCTCAAAAGTGTAGTTCCAGATCTGGCAACATCAACATCACCTGTGGACATGTTAATTCTTGGGCATTACTCCAGACCTACAGAATCAGAAACTTGAGGGGAGTGGGGAACAGGTAGAGAGACACATCTGTGTTTTAAAAAGCCTTTCAGGAGATTCTGATGCTTACTATAAGTTTGAGAATCACTTCTACACTGCATATATTTACCAAATCTACATGATTGAAGGAAATGGTAAGGGTATATCTCGATTTATATAGGACTGTGAGCTGAATTTCATAACTTCACTAATAGATTTCAAGCACTATGGGAGATGGTTCATAAGCCCTTGCATTTAATTTTTAGGAAAGTAAGGATCTTCATATGGTGCAAATAAACACCACATGTCTGTTTAATAGGTCTGCATAATATTTTCCTTTGGAGTCACAAATATCTGTCCAGAATACTAAATGAAAATACCTGCTTTTTCATTCCCATAATGATCAGAAAGAATTACTTAGCCAAGGAGAAATACTATTTATATTTTAGAGTCAAGCTGTAATTCTTGAAAAACAGGAAACCACATATCGACACAGCCAACACAGTGTACCATAGTAGAAAGGGCACCAGGCTTTGAGTCACAGAGTCAAGTCACTTCTTCAACTCAATTTCCTGATTTTAAAATGGAAAATGAACTCCAACTTCAGAGTTACAATTAGGCTTAAATGATATATCATGTAAAGCTGTTGGTAAACAGCTTTGGTGCTACACGAATGTAAACTCCACCTGCATGGGCTCTTTCTCTTTCTTGACCATGGTGTTCTCAGTTTCTCCAATGCTCAGAGTACTGTGTGGCACACAGAAGATGCTCAATACTTATGAGGTATTAGAAATGAATATGAGGTATTAATGATGTAATTGATTCCTCTGGGCTCCACTTGTCACAATAATCTCAATCTTTTAATAGGAAAAAGTCACTCTAACAAGAAATCCTTAGTCATGTTTAAAATGGGCCAGATAATTTAAGAAAATCAGCTGATTTTCCTCCCCTGGAGAACATTAGTGAAGGAGTTCTGTCCTAAGGCAGAAGATAGAAACTGCTATTAGCTACCCTAATAGCCTTAGGGTCTCGTGGTTTCAAGTCTACAACAAACTGCTGTGCACATATAAACAGTCAAGAATGAAGGATGTGTACCTGCAAAGAACTACATATTTCACATTTATTTCTGCACCGTGGTAGAATTTTAATAAATGGATTACAGAGTTTATATAATCTATTTTAATAAAATCTGAGATTCAACAAATATTAAATAAGCAACAACTGTGTACAAAAGAGAGCAAGTGCTAGAAAACCACTGCCTATTAAATATCTTTCGGCAAGAGAAACCATTGTTGAATTTATAATTTAATGAGGGAAATGTTACAAAACTTTGTATATTTGTGGTAAATGCAGTTCCTTAATTTATACTCTCTCCAAAATTCTTTCTCAATCACCTGAAAAATTAGTTAACGGTCTAGCATCTTGAAATAGGGGGACTTTGGGCTTCTAGCTTCAACAGATATAGCTAAGATAGCGAATAAATTCAAGTTGGAGGACCATTTTCAGTGTAGAGCTTTGATAATAGGGAGAATATCCTAGCTATGCCGCTATACCTTAAGAGACATTTGCAGGGCACACTGTCCCCTGTGTATGGCTTATAATCAAATATTTATATGTAAATTAGCTCTACCTTTTAAAAAGTGAAAGCATAAATCTGTCTCAAGATTTGGACCTGTCAACTAACTTCGGAAAGGATTAAGTAAATTTGTTTGATGAAAGCACAAATTAGAATTGAGCATGAAATTCTTCTTACTTCTTTAAAAATATTGAAAACAAGTTTGCCTTTTCTAAGCTTTTATTTTTTGCCCATCTTTTTAACTCCCAAGGCAATATAACTTCAATTGAACAATCACATGGTTATAGTGATTACAACTCATGTATAAGTATCATAACTGAATGGTCCTTTTCCAAATTTAATACAAAACCTAATTAAGCAAGTATCTTAGTCAATTAAAAAAAGTAACTTTCAGTACAACCAACTCCCTACAAAATTCAGTTAAAGCAGAAAGGAAACAAGGCAGCCAGTTTAATGTAGTCTATTTACTGTCTTGTAACCCCAGTGAAACAGTGACTTCTGGTGGCAAAAAATGCATGCATATTCTGCATCTGGTAGGAGAAAGCAATGTTTAAAATCACCTGGGCTTTATTCTTGCCATAAATTTTCTGTCTCTAGATGACTTCTGAATTCTAATTTAACACATTATAATTTTTTGAAATTATATTTTCATAAAGTTCAAGAGTTTCTAAGCAAATGACAAACGCCAAAGACATTACAGAAATTCAATTGCTACAGTAAATGAATAAGACATATTAACTCTGATATGTAACAGTTCATTTTCTTCTTGAAAGTGGTAAATGAAAAGTTCAAAGTAATATACAATATACCTGCAAGTACTTCATCCCCAGTCTCATCATTCCTGTAAGTTATATTTAGAAAAATAAAAGGGGGTAGTCCCCAATATCGAAACTTGTTTTTTCAAACTAAGCCTGTCCCAAATCCATTCCTTGATTCCTTCTCTCCTAAATTAGTTGAATTCAAATTGGTTTATCTAGTTTTAAGTATTATCTATTCTCTTGCTTTCTCTCCTAGTCTCCCTTCCTTCATTCTCTCGAGTCGCTAGTTTTCTTCATTCCTTTTCTGCATATTTATCTTAAAACAAACAAACAAAAAAAAACAAAACTTTCCAACACTGGCAAGAGACACCACCTTTAAATCAAGGCACACAAGCCATCCAGGATTTTCAATTCTCTTGTGAATTTATTTCCAGAATATCCACTCAAGGAATCCTTTTCACTAAAGATGAAAGGCAAGCTAAGGAAATACATTAGACAGAGGAAGTAAACATTGAAACAGGGCCATGCCTAGGTATTCTTATGCCTCTCAGCAGAACTAGACTCCTGGGTCCAAAGGTCTTTTTCTTTTTCGTGCCTTCTATTCCCACCTGGAGTCTGACATCCCGTGGGTCTAGGAGAGGCATCCCACCGCTGCCTATCTACTACGAGCTCTGCAGGACCTAGCTCTGAAATAATCTTGCATAAGCAAAATCTCCACACCTCTCAGGTCGCTCTCGCGCCTGACGTTTCTGTGCCTCAATTACTGAGCTCTTCTCACTTTGCAACTGTCCCGGAGAACACTGGGTCTTCGCCTTAATTTACGGTTTCGCCTTGAAAGTTTTAAAATCTGTCTTGTTCCTCAATGGTATGTCATATCCCCCGCAAGCAATGTACACCAACGGGGTCAAAATCACCCCATCCCACCCTTAAAATACAACACAAATACTGTCTGCAAGGCCCTTCCGCCCTCCCAACAGAGCCAGGCTAGCAGAACTTTCGAACACACCTCGACTTCTAAAGCCAAGGGTCTTCCAGACACAATTTGCATAACACTACGGGGCTGTGGAAACTCCAAGAAGACAAACCGAGTGCGAAGTACCAAGACCGTCGAAGGCCTCTCGCAGTTTCATTAACTGACATTACATTAAAGTACGGTACATACGACCTTCCAATTCCTGTTCCTTTTAATTCGCCCACCTCGGCACTCTCAAGATTGGAGGGCTCTCAAGCGGCAGTCACAGAGTATCAGACACACCCGAGAAGAAAATTATCAAGAGAAATTAACCAGTCCCACGCTCTGCAGACGGCGCCTAGCTCCGCCCCAGGAGCAAGTCTCAGGGGTGCCTCCAACTTTTCCCCTCCCTCTCTACAGGCTGCGGACCACCGACACGCGCCTCCTTCTCAATCACTTTATCTGGGATTGGAACCACTAATCTCTCTCTACCAGACGCAAGGGAGAGAGGTGACAATGCCGGGAAGAAGGGGACTCGGGATGGAAAGAAAAGCCCCGCTTTTACCCACCCCCACCGCGAGAAACTTCGGAGACTCTATTACGCAACCCTGGGACCAGGTTCACATAACAGAACATCTTTCCGCAAGGCGCGGGGTACTCCGGCAGATGTCTGAGTTTGGGGAGTGGGAGCGGGGGAGAAGGATGAGTCTCTTCCTGTGATCCTCTCCCCGGTTTTTCTAAACGGTACCTGCCTCGCATTTGCAAGTAAGGGTGGTGCGAGCTCCGCGTCTCCTTCGCCCGCTCTCCCCGAAGGTTCCCACCGGAAAAGTGGGAAGGCCAGCGACTTGAGTCAGCGTGCTGGGAAGCCGGCAACGAGGCGGGGGAGAGCCTGGGCTTCCCAGAAATCAGCGCCTGTGGTTCGGGGCCAGGCTGACCGATCCCCAGCCCGGGGACGCGGGGCTCCGCTTACCTTCTAGACCCGTCGTCCTCCCGTCTCGGGGTCGTACGCCTTCGCCCCCTCCGCCTTCCCCTGACCTGTTGCGGTGGGAAAGGGGCGCCGGTGCGGAGAGCTGAGGGCAGCGCGTCCTCCAGCTGCTCAGCGGCGGCTCGCGCAAGACGCGGCTCAGGAGCAGCGGGGGCGAGAATGCAGCTGGGCCGGCGACGCGCGCAAGCCGCGGCCGACTGCGCAGGGGCCGCGCGCTCGTCCGCTCCCGGCTCGCGAGCTCCGCGCGCCTATCGCCCCAGAACGCCCGGGAGCTAGGCCACGCCCTCCTCGGGAGGCCACGCCGCTCTCCCTGGAGCGGCTTTCCGCGGCTCCGCCCCGCCCACGCCCTTCAGCTGGCGCCACCCAACTGGCAAGGAACACAGCCGCCCTCCGCTGGAGACCGTTGGGAGGATGGAGGGGGAGCAGCAGCTCAGGGTGGATATTGCAGTGACAGCACCAGCAGCGTGGGTGACCCTGCCCAGGGCTGGTGTGGGGCACAAGAACCCTTTCGCTTTACACCAAGATTAAGCTCAGAATCAAGTTTGACTAAAAGTGTCAAGGAGGCTTTTTGCAATCTCCTATGCAATTGAAACAGAATCTGTGCCCTTTAAAGGAGATATTAACTAACATCTGGGGAGCGTTGTACAGTTTGTAAAGGACTTTTCACACACGGGCCTGCCTCATCTTCACGACAACCTTATAACATATAAATTATTGTTGCCATGTCCCAAGTAATAAAACCGAAGAGTCGAAAATAAATATTGTGCACAATATCACAAACTACGGAGTGGTGTGGGAAAGCATGTCTCCTGAATTCAGCCTCGGGTTCTTGCTCTTCACCAGCCCAATCCTAGAAAATTCTAATGAATGTAGAGGCTTTGACAAAGAGACTCAAAAGAAAGGGAAAGTTAACGTCTAGTTAAGTTGCTTCCCAATCACTTCTAGTAACTTACAGGAGAAAGCATCAAGCTGTCTTTGTGTCACCGTCACCTTCCTCCCTGAAAGAGATACAGAAAGATTACATCAAACGGCCCAGTGTTTTTTTCCGATAGCTTAATGGTTTAAAATGGGTGAAATGGTTTGCGTGAAGAAAATCATCTTGCTCAAATGCAATATAATGTATTAAAATACCCGCTCCTTGCCCTTTGTGTTCTTTCCTTGTTGTTGTTCTTGCCGTTGCTTTGCCCCTCATGGCTCCTTCATAATTCACATGAACAGTGTTTGATTAAAAACCTAATGTATAGATATTTGTATTTCCAAATTAAACCCTATTTTCCTAATTTCCTAAAGATTGTTTTCCAAAATATAACTCTTCTCCCTATTCCCTGTGCTCTCATGATCATGCTGATTTCATTTACCTTAACAGCTAAAATAATGTCCCTGATGAAATCTGCTGTGCCTCTAGATGAAGCTTTGGAGGTCACCCCTGAGCAAAGTGGGACAAGAATCACCTCTGACAGATGGGTGTTTGTGTACTTATTAAAGATCTCCAAGAGAGATTGAGATTTATCCTAGTCATAACAAATATTTTAACCTTTTTGTTATGGAATTAATATATTTCATTGTAAAATATATATAAGCATAGTAATATTTTATAATGTGAAGATTTTTTATCACTCCTATTAAAACTTTTTCTTGTATTTTTTATCATCTCATAATACCTTGTAATACCTTCAAATTATAGTCAACTTAGTAAATGATATTGACAGTGGAGTTTTGATAATTCTATATTCCTGCTTTTGAATATGAAGAATGTAATCTTGCAAAAAAAATTTTGTCTAAGATAATGTAGCTTTGGTTCAGAGAATATTTTATTGCATTTATATTAATATTGTTAAGGCAGTGCGCTAGGTGAGGGGCCATATCAATGACAAAGACAGAGCTCCTGTTTCATGAGATTCCGATGCCTAGAAGAAACAAGCAGGTAAATAAACAGTGCCAATGCACATTTCTATTGATTAATTTTCCAGAAAGGTGTTGGGTTATTTAAAAACATTTAAATCAAAATTAATAATAAATAAAGAAAAAGCAGGATAGCCATTCCAGTGAGTTTTTAAATTACCTTTCTGCCTTTTCTCCAGATCACATTATGTAAATGGTTAATTAGCAGGCCATTTTAAATAGTGATTTTACTATACCTAAAAATTTTTAAATCATAACATAAACAAAAGTAATTATGTAATAGAGATGCAGATATTTAGCTTTTCAGATATACTTTCTTCTATCTTTTTTATTATAGAAATTCTTAACTTACATTTTTACCTCACCCAGTGCAATTCTAGTACTTTTTTCATCTTGACGACCTAGTCAAATATATTTCTGATTATGTTTCTGCTATGGGGAAGCAGGTCTCTGACATCAGTGATCTTTTTTTAAACAGAACTGAAAAAAAATTTTCCCTTTTTAGCTGCCTCTTCGTGTGAGGACGTCTGGGATGTTACCCGACAATTTTCAGCCATGATTTTACTCAAAATTTAAAGACAAACAAGTTAAACCCCTGGGATTCACAGCAGCTCATGGGTTGTATTCTCAGAGCACCTGTACAAAGAAGCAAGAACACAACATTATGATTGAGAATGGTAGAGAATGTGCCGTCATCACAATATAAATGGCTATTTGCTTGGCCAGTCGGAAGTCTTCCTAAACTCTGCAGTCAGCACGACCCAAGCATTCATTTTTTAATTTTTTTTGAATTACAGTTGATATTCAATATTATTTTATATTAACTTCAGGTATACAGCATAGTGGTAAGACCCAAGCATTTTAAACCAGCAATTTAAATTATGCTCCTTCAAAAAGTCTGCATATATATTTCAAAGGTCATCAATTTCTTCACAGTGTAAATAAATCTTAACTAAACCAAGAGCTGAACATACACTTGTGAAAGAAAACAACTAACCCAGAATTGGGGCAAGGTAGTGTGGATGAGGAGAGGGTGACAGTGAAGACTTAGCCTAAACTAGGTAAAAGGGAAGTAGAAGAAGAGCCAGTTTCCAAACAAGAACACAAACAAAGAGGGGGAGTAGGACCTCAGCACAAAGATTATGAGGGGTAGTGATAAGAAATAAAACAGGAAAGGTCAACTGTAAACTGATGGTGAAGGGCCCTACATGCCAACCTAGGGAGTTTTCCTTTCATGCTAAGTGCAGTGGGTAGGAGATTGATTTGCTCAGGTTGCATTTTAGAAAGACTACTGTGGCTGCCGTAAGAAAATGAATAGGAGACAGTCAGGCTGCAGTCCTAATCCCCAAGGCCATGGCAGAAAGTGTGCTGAGAGCTGGCATAGATTGTAGGCAGACACAGAAATTCCTAGCATTCCTTCTCTATCTATCTGGGGGGCAGATATGCAAAATTAACCTGCTATCTTTTGATGTAAGAAGAACTAGGTGCACACTGCTTATAATTAAAATAACTGTCTTTATTTTATCATTAATATTTTGCGGAAAATATGGTTCCCAGTGACCTGACATAATTTTTCTAATAAGTGCAATATTAGTCTCATATTGTGTGTTTTTACTCACTGCTCCTACACACTACTTACCAATCCCAAATGGGGATTATGAATGGTTTTTAGTCATGTGATTGTACCGTTAAATTGCTTTTGTATTTAAAATAGTAATTTGGAAAACCCCAATGAATCTGGAGCAAAGAACATAAGCACAACACCCACATTTTTCTCTAAAAATATTAACATAGGGATTTAACTGAATTTCTATAATTTACCAGACATTTCACATACATAAATTTATTTAATCGCCTTGAAAACATATGTATATTTATAGTTCATGTATAAAGAAGGTATATGCCTGAGAGATCATTCATCTGGATCTTGATTATATAGCAAATAAGTAGCAAAAGCAGTATTTGAACTCAGCTTTTCCATGGCTCGAGGTCATATTCTTACTACTATACACAGGATTAGATTAGTATAAATATCCCAATTAATGTCTATTACAGTTAAATCCACATCAGTAGGTCCAAGGGAGTTGGCAGTGGGTTTCCATTTTGACAGTTACATTTGGAGGTTTAAATAAGAATTGGATAAGGAAAGCTGAGTGATTATGGGAAAACCAAATAGGTAGGAAGTGGAAAAGGGAAAGAAATAATAGGTAGAGCCAGAATACATGAGCCAAGTCATAGTGTCCAATAGGAACAGGGCTGGGGTTAAAAATACCCTGAAGACTATGGCACAACTTCAAGAACTCAGCACTATGATTCACCTCAACCCATATCTCTCTTCCAAGTTTTAGACTATCACCCTCATTTGTTTGCAGGTATTTCCACATGGTTCTCCTACAAGCAAAATAAATTCAGCATATCCAGTATAAAACTCATAGCTCTTCATTTTGTCTACCCATTCTTCCACAATCCACCCAACTAATTTCTCTTATTTGGTTTTCGATTTTTGTTAATGGTATCATTAAAGACCCAGGATTCAGGTTCAAAGTCCACTACCTACCAATTCATATTTAACTTTCCTTTTAAATATCTCCCTATCCTATAAGTTCCCTTTCCTTTTTTTGTCTTATTTCTTCATTCTGTCATTTAATGACTTCTAAGTGTCAGGTACTAATTCTGTTCGATTCTGAGATTATAAACACAAATAAAAGACTAGACTTGTTCTTGGAGAGTTCACATCTAGAAAGTCCTCAAGATTCTCAGTCCTGGTGTGTATTTGGTATTTAACCTCTACTTGAGTGTGGGTAAGCCTGACTTAATCACACACATTTTAAAGAAGGATCTAGGGGCCAAAGAAGGAAGAAGTCAGAGAGATTTGAAGCTACAACAGATGCTCTCCCATTGGCCTTGAATGAGCAAATTGCCACCTAGTAGAGAGGGCTATATAACAAGGGCCTGAGAATGGCCTCTAGGAGCTGAGAGTGGTCTTTGACCACTCGCCATTAAAAAAATAGGAACCTCATTCATACAACTACAATAAAATGAACTCTGCCAAGGAACTTGGAAATGGATCTTTCCCTGGTCAAGCCTCCAGATGAGGATACAACTAGCCAACACCTTGATTTCAGCCTGATGAGATCCTGAGTGGAGGACCCAGATGAAGCACGCTGGCCCTCTGACTCCCAGAAATTGTGAGGTAATAAATAGTTTTTGTTTCAGACTGCTAGGTTTGTGGAAATTTGTTATGCAGCAATAGAAAGTTAATACAGAGAGATAAAAGAATAAATAGATCATTATCATACAGTCTGCTTAGAGCTATGGCGGAGGGATGCATAAGAGCATAGACAAGGGCATCTAACACACATTGATGGATTCAGGAAAGGTATTTTGCCAGAGATAGGACCTAATCTGACTCATAAAGTAAAAGAGAGAGTTGGGGGAGATGTGTGTGTTTGGAGGGGATGCAATGTTGTATGGACAGAGGGAACTAATATATACAAGACTCAAAGTGATAGAGTTCGTAGTGAATATTAGGAACTAGAAATACTTAAATATGTCCGAAGAATGGTAAAGGTGAAACTAGAGATGTATGAAAAGATAAGAAAAAGAAATAATGCTTACCATTTCCTGATTGTATACTATGTGGTAGTCCATTTCATAATCTCAGCTGAGGTGTTCACAGTAACCCCAAGTGATAGACCTGTATGTTCTGGTTGGTTGCTTTTTTGCCTCAAATCAAGTCCCTGCTCTCTCTGTACACCGCCATGAATCACAAGGTGTTAAGTTTTGCCAAGCTTTTCCCAGGCTGCTTTGCTGGGAAACTGGCTTCTGGCTAGGTTTGAGCAATGGATGGTTTGGGGAGATTGGACAACAGGAACTGAGGAGACTCCAGGGCATTTCTCTCCTCTCTCTGCTCTGGGCAATGGCTCCGACACAGCAGCTGCACCTCTTCCCCAGCCCTAACTCCCACAGATTCCGATGAGTGGCTCTGCCTGGGCTTTGGTTACTCTGTCTCCCCTTAATCCCAGCCTTGGTGGTGGCCGTTGCTTCCTACAGTTGCTTAATATCTGGGTAGCCTCACCTTCCCCTATTTGGTCTTTCAGCTCTTCAGTCTGAACCTTTTAACTAGTTCCCTTATTAAATTCTCTGTATTGAATTACCTGGTATAAATGTTATTTTCCTAACTGGATACTCACTGAATCACTATGTTTTACAGATGAAGAAACTGAAACTCAGAAAGCCTGAGCTACTTGCCTATTATCCCAGTTAGGATATTGTGGGTCTGAGGAAATACAGAAATGACAAGAAAAATTAAAAATACAGATGTGCTTTAAGAGATCAGAAGTAAAGTTATCATATATTTAAATTTGTTGTAACCTTAAAAAAGAAAAAGCAACTAGGACCAAAAGAAAAAAAAGAGAAAATATATCCATCACAATGCAGGACTAAAATCCTAGGGTAATAATATGTATGTGACAAGTTTAAGAAATGAATAAGAAGAAAATAAATAAGGTTATGGTTATATCAGTCAGAACACAGAAACTACATCAATTAGGGAAAATTTAATGTAAGAGTTAAGAACTAATAAAGGGTGATTGACTATTAAGAGAGGCAAAAGATAACTCTACAGAATAGCAAATGAAAGCAGCTCTACTGCCTCTAAGATTGAGGGGAAATATCCAGTGGAGTAACAAATGTGGAACAGGCCCCGCCCTCAAAACTGAGAGTCAGATCTCCTTTGAGAGGGGGAGACTGCAGCCCTGTAGATGACAGAGAAGTTCATTGGAGTGCTGCACCCCAGAGCAGGGGTGCAACTTGCAGGTTAGGGTTGGTCATCTGGAAGCCACCCACTAGGGTGGTGGTGAAATTGGCTGGACAGTGAGTGCCACTTAGTCTCCACAGATGGCATCTCAGGAAGAGAAGATCTATGAAAGGAAGCCAGCCCCTCAGCTATGGCTTGCAGTGTTCCTCCAATGCCCTCTGCTGATAAGGTCTACCATTGTACCAGCTGGCAAAGGAGACTTATTCACAGGGTCCAGCTCCAGGTGGCTTTGGAGCTGACAAGCAATAAATTGATAACTGTCACAGTTCCCTAATTTTTTTTTCCCACTCAGCGCTATATTGTCAATATTCATCCATGTTTTATGTGTATAATTATTGAATATCTTGCCTTAGGTACAACTCATTGGTTTTGGGCTGTTTCACTGTTCTGTAAATTGTAGAAAACTAATAATAATGAAAATTATTTTAGTCTATAGGAATGGAAATGAATTCTGTCTGGTAGAATACAATTGATTATTTCTGTGTGGTTAGACCATTTTATATCTTTTTGGAAATTCATTCTAGCATTCTTTGTTGAATATGTATATGTATATATATATATGTGTGTGTGTATATATATATATGTATGTTTGAATTCTCCTTAGGTCTAGTTATAACATCTTACTAGTTTCCTCATTAATTAATGAGGTAAATAAAACCTCTAACACAGATTCATTTTATATTTGTATGAGAGTTATGACCTTGACTTAAAAAAAACATATGTATATATCTTAAATAAGCCAGTCCTAGAGCAGTTGAATTCACAGACATAAAAGTACAATGGCAGTTGCCAGGGCCTGGGGAGAGGAGGAGATGAGGGAGTTATTATTTAATGGGTATAGAGTATGAATTTGAGGAGATGGAAAATTTCTGGAGATGGATGGTGGTGGTGGTTGCACAGCAATGTAAATGTACTTAATGCCACTGAATTGTACACTTAAAATGGTTAAAATGTAAGTTTACTATGCATTTTATCACAATTTAGAAAATTAAAATCAAAAAAACTATACTTTAACACTAGATATATTAATTGCTTCTCAAGCCACAATGAAATAATAATAGGAAAAAGAAGAAAGTGGATGATATTTACAAATAAATGCATACACATAATATATGTGACGCCCTTTATCCATTACCTATTCCATATTTCCTTTTGCACTCAGCTAGAAGCTCAGCTGGCCAGTTTCCTAGTGGACTGACTTAAATCTTTATTCTTGAAGCATCTAAGTCCTCGATGTCCCCGCCTCTTTTTGGGGTACTGTTTTCTATTAACACTACTATTGCACGTGGAAGTACTAAGGGATGTCCCAGGAAATGCTGTGGGTTCCTGTTTGTACTCACGGGTACAAACTCCAGTCGTAGGGAAACCCCTTTTACTGCCTGTTAGTTTGTGACATAAGAAGCCCAAGATGGCCAGGTGGCAGCCTTATCTTTCAATTCAGTGCATATGTTGCTGTATCCCTTGGTGGAAACATTCTTCCCTCGGAAATAAAGACCTATGAAGCAGCAAATCTCAGAGTTGACAGGATAGAAAGCAAAATTTTTATGAGTTGGTTATTTGATATAATAGTGAGAGGAGCCACTCCCACTTATACCCCTTGATCCCTAAATCTCTGTGATCTGGCTCGGGAGAAGATAGCACCATATAATGATCTCTGGTTCATATACTGTATCTTATAAGACAAAATCCTATATTTCAATGGCACCATAACTGAGTTTTCAGTAAGCAATTTCACCTGTAAGTTAGAGCAACCACTTCTAGATGATGGAGTATGTGGTAAGACTAACAAGTTCTATAGGTATAAATTCACTGCTGCATTTCTATTGCTATGAAATAAGTTTTGATCAGAAGCAGTGTTGTGTGGAATACCATGGTGGTGGAAAAGGCATTCTGTGAGTCTACCGATGGATATGCTGGCAGAATTATTATGGGTACAGAAGGCATCTATACCCAGGATACGTGTCTATTCTAATGAGGACGATTTTCTGCCCTCTCAACAATGGAAGAGTTCCAGTGTAGTCAACACGCTACCAGGTGACTGCTGATCACCCTGGGCAATGATGCCTTATCAGGGATCCAGTGCTGGTCTCTGTTGGCAGATAAGGCTCTCAGCAACAGCATTAGCCAGGTTAGCCTTGCTAAGAAGTACATTCCTGCCACGATCATTTTATTCATGAGCCCCTTGAGTTAGCACACACAATCCTCACTGTCTGGGGAAAGAGGTTATTTGCCATCCACAGGGCATGTTATTTTGTCTATTTGATTATGAAGAGCCTCCTTTGCTGTGAGTCTCCTTTGGTGAGCATTCACAGAGACACATATATCTTTGCAGTCTGCGTCCTTTCCAAAAAGACCATCAACATTCCTCTTCTCCATACTTTTTTGTCACCAGTCTTTCAATTTGCTTCCTTCCCTAACCTTCCAACCAAATTGTTAGCAACCACACATGAATTAGTAAGGTACATACAGCTATCTTCTCGTATCAGACAACACAGATATACTAGTTTCCTAGGGTTGCCGTAACAAATTATGACAAATCAGATAGCTTAGGACAACAGAAGTTTATTGTCTCATAGTTCTGGAGACTAGAAGACCAAAATCAAAAAGTCAGCAGGGCCATACTCTTTCTGAAGGCTCTAGGAAAGAATTATTTTTCTTCCCAGTAGTTTCTGGTAGTTGCTGGCAATCCTTAGTGTTCCTTGACTTGTAGATGTATCGCTCCAATCTCTGCATCTGTTATCACATGGTATTTTCCCTGTGTATCTGTGTCTAAATTTCCCTCTTATTATAAAGACACCAGTCATTGAGTTAGGGCTCACCTTGACTCACTATGACCTCATCTTGTCTTGATTACATTTGCAAAGACTATTTCCAAGTAAGGTCACATTCACAGGTTCTGAGTGGACATGCATCTTGGAGGAGGACTCTATTCGACCTACTGGGAGGATTTTCCTTCACCACTGTCCATTAGGGTCATTTCTGGGTGAAACTGTGTCTAAGTATATTGCAATGAAGTTTAAATTTAATTTAAAAAGGGTAGATGCAACTTCACGTACCTGAAAATTAAGTTATATATTACATAGTAGCCTTTATGATAAAAAAAGGAAAGTGTAAAGTAAATTAATACGTAGAAAAATTATACATGTAAAAACTTGTGGGTCATAGCTAAAGCAGTTCTTAGAGAAAATACTTATTAAGAAACAAGACAGTTTTTTAAACACACAGCTAAGCATTTAACTATGGTATTCAAATAAAAGTACTATCCAAAGAAACAGGAAGAGAACAAATAATAAAAATAAAGGGAAAAAAGCAACAATATTTTTTAAAAGATAGAAAATAGTAATGAAGTATTATGTAAGTAATGAAATATTATGTAATCCCTGGCAAGACTGATAAATAGGGAGGGAGGGAGGAAAGAGTAGAGGGAGAGAGGGAGGGAGGAAGGGAAAGAGGGAAGGAGAGAGAAAACACAAATAACAGTATGGAAAAGGGAGAATAACCACAGTCTTGACAGAAGTTAAAACTTAACAAAACAGCATTGTAAATAAGTATATATAAACAAATTTTAAAACCTAAATGAAATGTATAAAACCCCCCCAAAACCACAAAACCGTAAAAATATTGCAAGAAGAGAGTGAGAACTTGAATAGGTCAATAAAGATTAAATAAAACAAAATAAAATCTTAAGGCCTAATAATTTATACCCAAGTTTTAAGGTATAATTAATATGTAGTAGATACTTAACAGCAAACATGAAAACAAATAGAGAAATTCGAAGTGTATTCTTTTGAGATCAGGATAAAGAAAAGAGCATCGTTATTACTGGTGATATTTAGTATAGAATTAGTGGTATTGGCCAATGCTATAAGGAAAGAAGTAAAAAGAGATATAAGAGAAAAGATAAAACTGCAATATTTTCCAGATGATATGAATGTCTATAGAGAACAATCAACAGAATCAGTTCATAAACTTATTAGAACTAATGAGAGTTGAACAATATTTCTGGTACCAGAGCAACATACAGAAATTAATTGTATTTTTCCATATTTGCAATAATAAACTACAAAATATAATTTAAGAAAAGACACCATTTAAAATAGCAACAATTCATTTATGGAGAAAAATGTCAAATTGCAATAAAGGCCATAAAGGATGATCTGAACAAATGAGAAGACATTCCATGCTTTTAGGTAGAATAACTTGATATTATAAATATGTTAATTTTCCCAAATTAATCTTTACATTTAAGATAAACTTAATTAAAATTTTAGTTAAAAATTTTAAGGAACTTGATAAGCCTACTCAGAGAAGAATATAAGTCTGTAAATGCTAAGTCAACCTTGAAAAAAATAGAATTAAAAAGTAGGTATTGCCCCATCAGATATTAGGACATATTGCAAAGATATAAAAATAAATGCTGAATATTGTTGGCCAGAAATAGACAGATACATGGGAAACTAGACTGCCACATGAAGACAATATAACAGAATTCCTTTCTAAGGTCATGTACAAAGGTAACCCTGATATAAGAGTATAAGTGTGAAAGGCAAAACTATATGTTAATAAAAGAAAATGTAGAATTTTTTTTTTGAAGAAGGAACTTGGAGAGTGAGAGCTAAATATAAACAGTGACAATGAGAATGAAAGGGTCAGATGAAAAATATTTAGGAGGTAGTCACTGACAAACTCTTTTTGACTTTCTTTTGTACTGTTATCCCAAAGTTTAGAAGAGATAGCTGAAGCGGATATAAAATATGCATACCTTGCTTTATATTATGTAATTATGTGTGACAGTTCTGTGGCACAGTGTTACATCGGGAACAAAGTTTGGAGTCAAAAGACCTGAGTTTAAGTCATGGTTCTTTCACTTACTATGACTATGAGCCTTAGTTTTCTTATCTCCATAGATTGCCAAAAAGATAAAACTTGCAATGTACTAAACATAGAGCTCAAAGGCCCTTTGTTTTTCACGTGCACATCTTCCTTCCTGTAATAGTTAATCTTCGACATATGTCTATATCTGGGAATATACTTTCATTCACATATTATAGGTAGCCCAATTCAAACAGGATTAAACAAAACAATAAAACAAAAAGAGGAAGGAAAATTATTAGCTCTTGTACATGTAAAGTCTATGAGTAGACTTCTAACATGGCTAGCTAAATTCACATGTTCAAAATGCACTTCAGGAAGCTGTCTCTACCTCCTGGCTCTGTTCATCCTGGATCAGGTGTGCCCTGTCTGGTGTTCTCAGAAGTTTTTGGCTTACATCTTCACAGTTTTAAGAAGGAAAGAGCATCTTCCATTGTGAACTCTTGCAAAAGTTCTGGGATTGATTTGATTGGGTTAACTTAATTCTCTTTTTCATCCATGAGCCAATCATTGTAGCCAGGCAGTTGGCACTTACGTTGATGAGCTTAAGCCAGTGTCACATGATCATTGCCAGAATTTGGGATGAGATCAGGTGCATCCAATCTATGAGTGGGGTAGGGATAGTTTCCCAAGGAAATACAGGGTTTTGTAATTTAAAAAGGAGAGGAGGAGGTGCTTAGTAGACAAAAATGAAAGATATTTATTATATCTCTTCTATTTCCTTTATCTTTATTGTTCATTTTGATAACAGAACGCATACATGAAAATGTTACAAGAACCAGAGACCTGATGATTGACCAGGACCTTGAATTCGAGGATGTCTGGTTATGTAAGAGACAGGGTTGTATAGGAAGAGTAACCCAGAAATTGGTAAAGCCCCTTCCTCACCTCCTCATTACACAATCAAAGGGCTTTCATAAAAACAAAACAAAACAAAACAAAAACCTTTGTTGAGATATAGCATACAATCCACCCACTTATGATGCACAGGTCAATAGTTTTTTGTAATTCGCAGGGTTCTGCAACCAACATCACAATCAATTTTAGAACATTTCATCATCCCACAGAGACACTCTGTATCTTTTAGTTATCATTAACTATCCCCTTAATTCCTCCATTTCCACCAACTTTAAGCAACCACAAATTTACTTTTTGTCTCTATATATTTTCCTTTTGTGGACATTTAAAGTAAACAGAATGATATAATGTGTAATCTTTTGTGACTGGCATCTTTTATTTAGCATAATGTTTTCAAGATTCATCTATGTTGTAGCATGTATCAGCACTTCATTCCTTTTATGGCTGAATAATATTCCACTGTATAGATATATCAGAATTTGTTTATCTCATTCATTAGTTGAAGGACATTTGGGTTGTTTCTACCTTTGGGTACTGTTTTTGGGTGGATCTATGTTTTCATTTCTCTTGGCCATATATCTAAGGGAAGAATTGCTGGGTCCAACGGTAACACTATGCTTAACTTTTTGAGGAGCTGCCAGACTGTTTCCTAAAGTGGTCATACCATTTTACATTCACAGCAAGAGTATATGAACGTTCTAATTTCTCCACATCTCAGATTGATCTTTTTATTACCTGTCCTTTTTAAAAAAAATTACAGCCATCCTAGTAGATATAAGGTGGGATCTCATGGTTTTTATTTGAATTTCCCTAATGGCTAATGATGTCAAACATCTTTTCAAGTACTTATTGACCATTTGTATGTCTTCATTGGAAGAAAGTCTATTCAGATATATATACATATTTGAAAATATTTTTTCCCATTCTGAGGGTTGTCTTTTCACTTTCTCGATAGTGTCCTTTGAAGCACAAATTTTAAAATTTTGATAAAGTCTATTTTTTTCTTTCATTGCTAGATTTTTTTTTAAATGTCACCCTTGCTGCTTCTAAACCTGGTACTTTATACAAAAGCTTATATCTCTGTTTCTTTTACACATAAGATTTCACAAGTACTTTAGATGAGTCTTAAGAATATTTTTAAAAAATGACTTACCAGCATGGAACATCAGAGCCTGATATGGTGAGGAGAACATCTACTTGGAGGTGGCCTGATATGAAGGGTCAAAACCTACATGGGGTAGGAGGACATTCATGCATGGGGAGGGCCTAGCACTGGGTATCAGAGCCCAAGAAAGGGAAGACAGCATCCACGCATGAGAGCAGCCTGGTGTGGGGAATTGGAACCTGAATGGGCTACGAAGAGTGTTCATGAAGGGGTGGGGGCAACTCAGTGCATGCGAGAGCCCAAATGGCAGGAGAGGGCTTTCACACAGGGGATGGGGTGGCCTGGTATAGATTACTGGAATAAGAGTGAGATGAGGAGGGTATCTGCATGGGGATGGTGGAGGTGATGGGAGATAGATTCTATTCAGAAAGACTGATCAAACGTTAAGGATAATGAGGACTAGGTTTCTCACTATTGGAGAAGGAATTAAAACTATAGAAAGGAAGAAAACTAAAATAAACCTTATGGTGGAGGATTAGAATTGGAAGTATCATTGTGAACTCATGGTTTTTAATATATAGAGATAGCTATAGAATATAGATGTGAATACATGCACACATATTCATATTTATGTATTCATATATACATATATATATGTGTGTGTGTGTATAAATATATGTATATATATATATTGGGAGTAGTGACATCTCAAAAGTAAAGAGTAAAACTGGTACCCGATATTGGTTTCCAAATACCTTTTTGAGAGCAGGCAAAGCAGTTGGCTCTTGGATGAAGGCAGGCATTGACTGTTGGGAGACCTGTTCATCCTAGGAAGGTTTGGAGAGTGGAGCCACTCACAGTGAGAGCATAGTGGTTCAGGGATCAAGCTTTGAATCCACACCGAGAGTGATTCAGATCCTGGCTCTGGATTTATTAGTGTTATATAAGCAACAGGTTCCTTAACATTTCTGAACCTCAGCTCCTCCTTTGTAAATAGGATAGTATAAGGATGGAAAGGGAATATGTAAGTCAAATGCCTGGCATGTTGTGACACTCATTATTCTCACTGGTAACACCATGAAGGCATGTTGCAGCAGCAAAAATCAATCAAAGAAAGAAAGGAAAAAAAAAACTCTGTGAAAAGTTTCCAAAATCGTTATCTAAGCTCCTAAGGCCAGGAACTTGGTGGAGTTCCAGGGGCTTTCCAATCCATATATCAGCCATGGAATTAATATGTAACGCTTTTGTGTTAATTAAGCCTATTAATACAATTTCTGGTAAGAGATCTGAGCTGTGTGTTGGATAGTCCCAAGAGTGGGGTGTTGGATGGTGGTGGGATGAGAGGAATTATACCAATTTAATTTTATTCCACAAAACTAATGAGCTGGGGAAATTCCTATGGAAATGAACTGCCACTGGGATGTGACTACTGCTCAAACCATGCTTCTAAGTTTCCTCCTTGCCCCCAGCAGTACTTCCCTCCAGTGAGTCATCAAGCCTTCCTCCTCGACCTCCCCACAAAGGTCTGCTCCTCTGCACATTGCTGTTTGATTACAGACCTCAATTCTGACTTGGTTAATTTGTGCAAAACTTTTTAACTGGTATTACTTCCCCTAGTTTTTATGTTCCCCAAATCATTCTCCATCCTTTCATGCAGTGATTTTTTTTTTCATGGATTAATCTGATTATGTCACACCTACCCTAAAACTCCTTAAATCCTATTTCTGCCAGGGTAAATTTTGTATTCTTTAGGTGGCATTTGAGGACCTCCTGCCATACAATCAGCTCCAACCAACAGAGGCCATTCATTCACTCCTTGTCCTTTGGATGTTTTCACATTTCCACCTAAACTTTTTATTTTTTTACCTAAATCTTCTTTTCTTTCCCTCTTGCAGCGATTGTTTCTTTTTAAACAATAAAATATTTTTAATCATGATTTTAAAAGCCCACAGAAAAAAAGAATCTAAAAACATTATTAAGTAAGCATCAGTTCCTACCCATCACAATTTCCCTCTCCTCAAAGGCTATAACTTTCTCTCTTATTATTTTCATATCTTCCTCCATATATCAATAAAATACATATGTTGCTACTCAATTTAAAAATTTTAGGCATCATCTATAAACTTTGAGCTACTGATAGTTTTGCACTTTTATATAGACACACACTCACATCCTTGTCTACACACCCTGTTAGTAAAATTATACCATTATTTTACACAAATGAATATTCACGTAAATGTGAATTCAAGTTGTCAGGTGGTATATTTTGACTTTTCTTTTTCTACTTCCTCTAAGTTTCTAAGTTTCATAAAACTTCTCACATTTTTTTAGATGTATTAGATACATTAAAAAAAAATCGTTTTCTCTTCTTGACACAATCTCCTCTGGAGCTTTGTGCTTTGCCCCTTATAGAAGTGCCCTCGAAGTTTGTCCACAGTTACACCTCTCTCCACTTTTCATGATGGAGGTCTTTTCTGCTGTATCCCATGTCTTCTTTTGGTTACTCCCTCCTTTTTTGGAGAAGCACATTCTTTCTAGGTTCCCAGAAAAAAATCAGTTTAGGTATATTTTATGAGACCTTGTGTGCGTTAAAATATTCTCATCCTACTTTCATACCTAAATGATAATTTGGCTGGCAGAAAATTCTATATTGAAAAATGTTTTTCTTCATAATTTCATCTAGCATTCTGGGTTCTTGCTGAGAAGCTGACTCCATTCTGACCCCTGATTCTGAATGTGGAATCTGACTTGCTTGCCTTTTTAGCCTTAATTTCTACCATAGACCCTATTTTAGTTAGGATGTCTTTAGCAGCAAGCGAATGAAAATCAACTCAAAGTGGCTTAAAATATAAGTTGTACCTCACATAAGAAGTCTAAATGTAGGATGGCTCCTAAGATAGCTAAGTCATTGATAAATGACATTATTGTTGACCCCAGTTTTCCCATTTTCTAGCTTTTCCCTCCTTACTTCTGCCCCTTAGGTTAGCTCTCCTAATGGTCACAAGAAGGCTGCACCAGTGTTAGGTGTATCAAATATCCAGATACGAAAAGGTCTAAAGGAGGAAAAGATAATCGCTTTATCCATATCTTTTCTAGGGGTGAGGAAACCTTTCCCAGAAACTCCCAGTTGATTTTATCCAGTCTCATTGGTGAGACTATATCGCCTGCCCAGGGCTAAATCAATCAGCAGTGAAGGGAGTGGTACTACCTTGATTGGCTTAGATTAATCAGGATTCATCCTGGGGAACTTAGGAAGTAGCCAGTGTCCACACAAGCACATGACCAAGTGAAGGAGGGTAGATACCGAAATAAAACCAAAGCTATAACAGCCAAGGAAAAGGGGAAATGGTTTTGGAAGGCAATCAACACTGTCTACTATACTTCTGAATATACTTTGTTAATTGATGCTGACTTTATTACGGTGAGGTATTGAGTTTCAGATGAAAAATACAGAGTTCCCCTGATATTCATAGTTTTAGGCCACTGACTTTGCAATGGCTCCTGCTGTTCCTGTCACTGTCTGTAAAACACTGAAGAATAGGCTTGATTTTTGGAGTCTCCCTAGGAAATCATTTGTCTCTGCACACTTGACTGATATTATAATAACCTCATGTTCTCTATAAGTATCCTCTATAAGTAGAGTCAGAGTGTTGGTACTGGATGCTCCCTACCCACTGAGATAGGGCCCTGGCTGCAGCTTTGTACTGAAGCTCCCCTTTTCCCACCACCACCAAGGCTAATTGGTTCAAGGAGAAGACACTGAACCCAGGTTTAACCAATCAGATTCTCTCCCCATTTAGTATTAGGACTGAAAGAAAGTCAGTCTCCATTTGCCTCCAACTATAACATCAAATTCAAGAGGGGCAGCCATATTCTGTCTTGTACTTTGTGGAACAGAGAAATCAGCTTGCAGGAAGAAGGAGCAAGTGCACAGAGAGAAGCAGAAATCGGATGGGGTGGAGTGCTCCTGGCTTTCTTCTTCTTGATTTCAGCCCCTGCCTGAGGGCTGGCTGTATTCCTACTCTGAAGTCTCCTGAGATAAGCCAGTATCCTCATTACACCTCCTCCTTTTGATTTAAACTAGTTTCCTGAAAGTTCTGCTATTTTTGACCAAATTGCCTTAATTTAAGAAATTATGACCAATCTTTCTGGACAATGAAACCTCGGAGCTTGTGATTTTATCATGTGGTGTGAAGCTTCCTTGTCTCTCCTTTATCACCAGGTTTTACTTATTGTAGACCTTGTGGGGAATATGATATGGTTGGGAAGGGGATCTGAGGTGTGGTAAGCAAGAAATGGCAGAAGGGTGCATGTTTGGTTCATGCAGAAACTAGTAGGCTATTTTAGTTTTCTTTCATGTGGCATACAGTAAGCATTAATAAATATTTAAACAGATGAGCATTCTATATCTCATAAATCTGAATCTGATAAAAAATTAAAATTTAAAGTGATCGTTAATAGCCGTGTGTCACACTGAGATATAAAACTCAGCGATCATTCTTAATTGTTGCACCTGCGGTTGCTGTGTTGGGGTTCGGTCTTACATTTACCAGCTGACTTCTACCTTCATGTTGTGCAGCCAGTTTTTTATGGGTAGGACAATTCTAATGCTGACACAGGAGACCACTTAGAGGAGTTACAAATAGTTTGGGACCCAAGCAAGCACTTTTGCTCAGAATCTTTGCATTGGTTTTGCCACTTCCTGGCCCATGACCATCATTTCTTAGCCTGACACCTCATATGTAAGGTGTTAATTTGAACAAGTTGGAACTACAGTTCCCAGAATCCCCTTCCTTGTGTGATTTGTGTTAGAGTTGAAAAAAAAGAGAAGGTGGAACAAGATTTGATCGGTTGAAGTGAAACACAGTCATATTTTGGGAGAAATACTCAAAGAGGTTGGCATATCCCAGCTTATTCCTGCTTTCCACAGTACTGAGAGACAGACATAGGTGGTGGCAGGTTTTCTATGTCCTTCCCTTCCCCTGCTCCACATTCAGCTCTTCTCTCAAGTGCAGGCCCTGCGGATTAACAGTGAGTCCAGGATGAGCAGTTCCACCCTGACAGCTCAAGTGCCTGGCTTCCCAGATGGCTTTGCAAGCTCCGTCTTGCCCAGCTGTGCCAGCACTAAAAGAGGGCTGGTTTAGTGACTATTCTCTGATCTTTCGACTTCTGCTTTCAGACCTTTAATTCCCCAGCTTCTCCAACATAGTGGGTGGCAACTATGTCTTGTTTGTTCTTCCAGATGTCATTATAGCTTCTAGCATATAATGAATCCTCAATACACATTTATTAAATGAATGATCTTTCTTTTTTAGAAAGAAGAAAGAGAAAACAAGAAAGAAGAGCGAAAGAAAGTACTTCTCTTATTGAACTGGGCCAAGATAGTGGAGATTCTCTTCTGCACAATTTTGGCTAAGAGGAAGAGGTGATTTCCAACCTCATATTACTTATTTCTTAAAATAATTCCACAAGGCATATCCCTTAAGACAAAAAACAAACAAACAAACAAACAAAAAACCCCAAGAGACACAGTTGAAATAGAGAAACGAAAGTAGCTTACTTAAGATCCTGGGGCAAGAGAGGAAGTAAACTAAAATTAGAACTTGTACTTGTGTTTTTCCTAACAAGTCTACTCAGCAATTCACTGAGTTTTATCTTCCTTTCCTTATCGATCCCACTTTTATTCACCACCACCTTTCCTCCCCCTTACCCACATACACACAGGCATACTTGTCCAAACACCACCAGTAAAACATATATGAAAGTATTGGTTGAAAGTATGACTCTCTGAAGGGGAATACACTCAAGTCAATTAACCGGGTATTTATTGAACACCTATATGTAAGAAAACCTGGGCTGCAGGCAAAGTGAGGATGAATAGAGGGCAAATGTGTTGTAGTGTTCCTGCTGAAGAAACTTTGTGGAACAACTGTTGATTATTACTTAGTTCCTATTCTCAGTACCCTGTCTTTTTCTCCTTCCTTACTTGAGTCTTGGGGCTGTGGTTCCCTCATGATCATACACCCGAAAAAGCTAGCTTAATAAGATTCCGCAGAAATAGATCCTCCAGGCTATGGCCCAACTAAGGGAACATTTTGCTATTCCCTAGGCAGGTAGTTCTTAAAATTTACCACTAAACCTTCACCTAGGAAACTCCTTTAAAATGCAGAATCCTGGGCTTTCTTCCTTAGTGCTCCCCACCCATCCCAACTCTGTCCCTGCAGATTAAAATTTTGAATGTCTATGAGATTTGTGTTTTTTTTGACTCCAGGGGCTCATCTGATGCAATGATCTTTCAGGCTACTTGGAGAAATGTCTGAAAACACCGGAAAGAGAATCAGCCAGGCATTTATTTTTTTAAATTAATTTTAAAATTTTACTTTAAATTATAGTTGACATACAATATTGTATTAATTTCAAATGTACAACACAGTGATTCGATGTTTTTATGTAACTTACAAAGTGATCACGACAATAAGTCTAGTAACCATCTGTCCCTGCACATAGTTATTACTATGGGCACATATTTTTAAAAGCTGATTCTTGATCTCTACCCCCAAATCATCTGAATTAGAATTTTTGTGTCAGGGCCTGAGAATATGCATTTTAAACTCATTCCTCACTCGATTCTTATGAGTCCACAGATCCCCCTTTGAGAAATATCGTTAGATCTCCTACTATAGATTTTAAAGCCAGTTTAGACATAAAACTCTCTGGATAGAGAAATAGAGAAAAAGGGAAGGCTCCCTTTATAATAAAGATTGATTTTTGAATCATCCGTTCCTAACACTTAGAATTTGTTCCAGCTTATTACTGATCTGAGTGTTTCCTGGGAAATGGCTGGTTCCCAAGGTCAGGCAGGCCTCGCATCCTCTGAGGTGGTCAGGACTGCTGATGGGCTCATGGTGCTAGCCCTGAATTGCAGACCAAACATTATCTGCAGGCCCATCAAACAGTAGTGGGAACCTCAGGAGCCTAGGGGGTGTCGGGAACTGTCTCTCAGGATAATGGGGGCTATGGTCTTTCTGAGGCCAACTTCAGGTCAGCTATCTACCTTCCCCCTCGCCCTAACCTGGCATCTCCCATGTGTAACATGTCATACTAGATGTCAGTTCTGTCAAAAACTGTCATTGGGATCATTTAAAAAGGGCACAATGTGGCCCTGTGGAATGAAGCAAGCATCCTGAGACCGATGTGGGTTTGAATGTTGGCCGCCCTTTACTAGGCCTGAGTTTGGACCAGCAAGGGCTAAGTGCAGTGATAACCACTAGGAGGGACTATGTGAAGTCAGGGGAGCGAGGCTGCTGAGCACTCAGGAGGGGCACATGGCAGGCATTTTCCTTTCTTCCTGACTTCACACTTCCACCTTTCAACCTCAGCCCTTCCTCTCCACTCCACTCCATCACCCTCCCTTATCCCAACCCCGGGACTCCCTTGTGACTTTGAGGCTTTCTACAGCCACCACCCAGCCTCCTTTCTTTCACCATAACACACTACTTTCTCTCACCAGCCTCCCATAACCAGTGGCTGCCACTCTGTCACCTTTAACACTATAAAACTTGCTTCTGGGACTGAAAGGGAACATTCACTGAGCACTGAGAAAGAGCCAAGGACTAAGATACAAAAAGGAAAGTGCTTAGGGCAGTGCCTGGCTTGTTTAGTAAATTATAGCTATTATTCACCATTGTTCTGCTATTTATTTCTTACAAAGACCTTGGAGAGTGGGTCCTGACTGCTAATCTGCTCCTCTCTGCTGGTGAAAAAACTGGGGATCAGAGAAAGTAAGTAACTTGCTCTTGAACACATAGCTACGAAGTGGTATAACTGGAATTTTAACCCATTCTATACACAGCTCCAAAACCCATACTTTTTCAACTGCAATTAAAAATATCTCAGTCTGAGGTCTTATATTCAGAATAAGCACAGAAAAAGAATGTAAACATCTGCTAGTTCTGGAAATATATACACATATTTAATTGCTTTATGCGTGAAATTAAAGTGACTTATCAATGACTTCAAAAAAGTCACTCATATTCTTAGGGAAAGTGATAGATTAAACAAGATTAGAAATGTGTTGATAGTTGATGACGCTGGGTGATGAATAGATGGAGATTCAGTATATGAATCTCTTTGCTTTTGCATCTGTTTGAAATATTCTACATTGGAGTTAAAAGCCAAATTCATCTGACATCTGCCCAAGATCTAGTGATTACAGTAGCAGATTATCTGTAGGCCCTAAATCAGTATTGGGTAGACCATATTTTGTGATAATCCTGTTGTTTTTTAAGGATTTTGAATATTAAGTTTTTACTTTGTAAACTCTCAAAATAATGAGAATTTATATTTGTTGTATAAAATGGGCAAAACATTCTTTTAAGTACCTAATAAATGTTCTCGACTAATGGCCATGACAGTCCTATGATGTAATTATAATCATACCCATTTTAAAAGTTAAAAATTGAGGCATCGAACTAACTCCCCGGCTGGAGGACTCCTAGCTGGGGTGGAAGGAAATTTAACTCAGTAGTTTGTCTCAGGTCTACTCATATTATGTTGCCCCACTTGAGGGCACCACTTAAAATATTCATTTGAAGTATCATTTAGGAATAGTTTTTATCACAAATAATAGAAAACCACACTAATCATAGCTTAAGTGGCTTAAGCAATAAAGAATGTTTAATACTCTCACCTAAGGAAAAAATTGTAATGAAGCAATCCAGGTCTGATGCAGCTACTCAGTCATGTCCCCAAGGTTCTGGGTACTTTCTATCCTTATGCTCAGCCATCCTCTGCTTGATACTTTTTGTTCACATAAGAAACATCCAAACCTGTAGAGAATTTTTATGAGTTTAATTGAGCTAACCTGATGACAATTTGAGAAGCGAGTTCTCAGCTCTGTAATAACAAATTACTTCAAATTTTGTGGCTTAAAATAAACACGTTATCTCACAGAATGACATTTTTGCATTTTCTTTTGCGTATTTGGAAGTAAAGAGAAAACGTAAGGATGATTACATGAAGGTGGCAGGGATTGGATTACAGGGTAGTTAAACAAAATTATGTGCTCTTTTGATGGTGGTTACACTTCTAAGTGGTCTGAACTGGAGGCATTTCAAGATGCGTTAACCTAGATGCACAAAAACAATGGTCAAGGCTTGCTTAAGGCAAAGATAAACCTTTTACTAAGAAAGTTATGTGGCTGGGGCTTGACTATCCGCCATGACCTGCCCATCTAGAAATTTATGATCAGATCAGCCCATGATGTTACTTTTGGTTAGATTTATTACAGTGCACCTTTTTCATTCACATTTTTCATATTTTGGCTTGTCTTCTCACTGGTACAAGACAGTGAGCTCATACAACCTTTCAAGACACTTTTAAGACAGGAAGAAAGGTAGGAGCAGTGTAAGTGAATTCTTAAGTGTGTCTCTCCTCAGCAGGAAACAACATTTTTTTTCAGAAGCTCCTAGTACATGTCCTCTATGTCTCTTTAGCCAGAGCTTTGTCTATGACCTCTCCCAGCTCTAAGAAAAACTGGGAAATTGAGTATCTAGTGAAGAAGGATAAAATGGTAATTTTATTTAGAGTTGACTTAGATAAGAGGGTCATGAGCCTGGGGACACATTAAACCACTGGACAGTGTTGGATTTTTTATCATTTATTATTATTTAAAAAATATATAGTTCTTTAATTTTTTCAGGAACACATGGGAGAGATTTACATCATATAGCATAGCAAAGTTTCCTAAGTATATCTTTTAACATCTCTCTGTTCCCAAAGTCCCTCTTATTATATCAGTTGCCCTAACCTTATCCTGTCTCTCCAAAAAAGTGAACACTTTGGAATTCTCCTCACTATACTCTCTTTCTAGTTCTTTCTCCTCCTAACTCCTCCTCATTTCCAGGGTTTTTTTCTCGATATCTCTATCTCTCTTCCTTATACATGAGTAGTCTAGCCTATTGTGTTAGTTATATATTTTATATATTGTAATAACAAATTACTTCAAATTTTGTGGCTTAAAATAAACACGTTATCTCACAGTTTGGTCTTTTTGCAATGCATGGCAAGCCCTGTTTCCCATCAAAACTCACATAGGCACATTCTCCAAAAAGGGAAGATCAGATCTTGGGCAGCCAAAAAAAATAAAATAAAAAGCAAAACTGTCCAGTATAATTCTGAATGAACAGTGTGATACTTGAAAAGGGAATGAGAAATTTCAACCTAAAATTCCAATTTAAAAATATCAACGACTTATTAATACATCATGAGAAAAAGAAATATCCTCCCGGGATCTGGGTCTTCTCTGAGATGTTATAAATTAAGTGACCTTGAATCACACACAGTGATGACCCAACTTGGATTTGCATTTGCATTTATACTGTTGTCTGTGCTGCAAATCAGTACCACAAACTTTAACAGTCTAAAACCCTACCCAATTATTATCTCATAGATCAGAAGTTTGGGCCTGGCAAAGCTGGATTCTTTGCTCAGAGACCTCACAAGGCTGAAACAAAAATGTCAGCTGGGCTGCATTCTTGTCTGATAGGCTCTTTCTATCAGAGCACATCGTTTCTTCAGAGTCCTCTTCCAAGCTCATGGAGATCATTGGCAGAATTCGGTTCCTCATGGTTATAGGGTTAAGGTCTCTATTATCTGGCAGGCTGTCAGCGGTCATTGCTCTTGGCTCCCAGAAGCCAGCTTCGGGTTCTAGCCACAATGTGGCCGCTGACATCCGTGGCAGCTCACACAGGGTGTGTACATGGGTAGTTAGGAATTTGGGGAGCGATATTAATTTCCTACATCTGCCATAGCAAACTATCACAGACTACACGGCTTAAATAAACAACAGAAATGTGTGTCCTTGACGTTCTAGAGGCTAGAAGTCGAAAATCAAGGTGTCAGCAGAGTTGGTTTCATTCTGAGGCCTCTTTCCTTTGCCTGTACGTGGCTGTCATCTCCTCCCTGTGTCCTCACTTGGTCTTCCTTCTGTGCAAGTCTGTGTTCTAATCTCTTTATAAGGACACTGGTCACATTGGATTAGGGCCCACCCATATAAATTCATTTTACCTTTAAAAAGGTAATCAAGGTAAAATGAATTTATATGGGTGGGCCCTAATCCAATGTGACCAGTCTCCAAATACAGTCATTCTGAGGTATGGGGGTTAGGTCCTGTCTCCGAGTACAGTCATTCTGAGGTATGCGGGTTAGGACTTCAACATATGAATTTGGGGGGAACATAATTCAGCCCCTAACTGCAATCATCTTAGAATTCTGCCTCCCATATAAACATTTTGGTTAGAGTCGTGAGGCCAATGTTGGCTCTTATGAAAGTTACTAGAAAGTCATTAGTTGCCACACTCTGTTGTGGAGTTTCAAGTCTTCTTTGAAAGACCAGCAACTTGCAAAATGTAAAGCATTCCCTGGAATATGAAATATTATTCTGAGCATTTCCAATTTCCTGAGATTTAGAATGAAATATACCTGTTTTAGATATCCGGGGAAACTCTATAAAGATACTTAGATATATATTAAAAACTTTGCTTAGCTTTGGGATAGAAATGAGTTTATTCTAGCATTGCTTTATCTCTGTTATTTCTTTTCTCAAATATACAGTATGTATGGAATCAACCTTAAAAGTATATTAGATTGCAATGCCTATTAATGAGTGGCAGGAAATGTACTTAGACTTATGGAAAGTAGAAATGGATGTTGAGAAACAATTAAGATTTAGCAACTATAGTTAATAATACAATATTGCAGAAAGTTTCAGAGAGTAGATCTTAAGCATTCTCACTGCATGTGCACATGCACACACAAACACAGAATTAACTATGTTTTTCCCCTTCTTAGTTGTTCTGGCTCATCTAATAACCAAATTGACATGAGACAGGTTAACAGGAAAAAGTAACTAAATTTGGGTAGGGGGAAGATGGCGGACTTGGTAAAAGCAGAGCTCATCTCCTCGCAGGACCGCATTGAAATTACAACCAAATTATAAAATAATCAATGTAGGGAATCACCTGAAGCCCGGCTGATCATGACGCCTACATCTGATAATATAAAAGAGCCACATCGATGCCAGTCCAGCATAGGCAACAACCATCAGCGGATCTCTTTGTAGTTCTTACTGGGTAGCCCTGAGCAACCAAAAGCAGCATGTGACCTTGGCCTATGGGGGAGCCCCTCCCAAGGTGCCACAAAACCAACACATCTGGAGGCTGGCACCAAACCGCAATGGAGCAACTCCTGACTTGTTCCAGTAGTGATATACACAAAAGGTGGTTGCAACAAGAACACAAGCCTGCTATGGCAAATCCCACTCAGTGGGGTCAGCCCCCACACAACAACTCTTACCCTGTGGGTGCAGCCAGTTCCCACAATTAGTCAGCCTGAATGTTAATCCCACTCACTGATCTACTAACAACAATAAAGGCTTGGCAACAACAGAAGATCACACACAACCCACACAAAGGTCATGTCCAGAGCTCCCGGCACAAGGGATCAGGGAGAGTGTGCCAGTGGGCCACACAGGACACCATCCACACTGGGTCACCTATCCAAGGCTGAGAGATGAAACAAATATTCCTGAAATGAACACAGAGAGGCTAATAAAATGAGAAAACAAAGAAACATGCCATAAATGAAACAACAAGAAAAAACTCCAGAAAATAAGCTCAATGAAATGGAGACAAGCAACCTACCAGAGTCAGAGTTCAGAATAATGGTTATAAGAATGCTCTATGATCTTGTGGGGAGAATGGATGAACACAATGAAAACTTCAACAGAGAGATAGTAAGCATTAAAAAGGACAAAGAAATCATAGAAAAGAACCAGATGGAAATGAGAAATACAATAACTGAAATGAATACGCTAGAAGATTCAACAGTAGATTGGACAATGCAGAAGATTGAATCAGTGAATTGGAAGATAAGGTAGCTGAATACACCCAATCAGAACAACAAAAAGAAAAATAAATTTTAAAAAAATGAGGAGAGTTTGAGAGACCTCTGGGACAACATGAAACGTAAAAATATCCAAATCACAGTAGTACCTGAAGAGAAAGAGAGAGAGCAAGGGATTGAGACTTTATTTGAAGAAAAAAATGACAGAAAACTTCCCTAACCTGGCAAAGGAATTAGATATACAAAGAAGCACAGAGAGTTCCAAACAGAGGAATTCAAACAGACCTATACCAAGACATATCATAATTAAAATGCCAAAGGTCAAAGACAAAGAGAGAATCTTAAAAGCAGCAAGAGAAAGGAAGCTGGTTACTTACAAGGGTACCCCTCATAAGAATGTCTGCTGACTTTTCAATGGAAACTTTGCAGGCCAGAAGGGAATGACAAGAAATATTCAAAGTTAGGAAAAATTTACAACCATACAAGAATTTACAACCACGGATACTCTACTCAGCAAAGCTTTCGATTAAAATGGAAAGTGAGATAAAGAGCTTCCCAGACAGCCAGCATTACAAGAAATGTTAAAAGGTCTTCTGTAAGAAGAGAAAGGACAAAAAAGAAAAGAGAAATAACAAATATGAATAATAAAATGGCAGTAACAATGTACCCATCAGTAATCACTTTAAATGTAAATGGATTAAATGTTCCAATCAAAAGACATAGGGTAACTGAATGGATAAGAAAACAAGACCCATGCATATGCTGTCTACAAGAGACCCACTTCCAATCAAATGACACTCACAGACTGAAAGTAAAGAGATGGAAAAAGATATTTCATGCAAATGGAAATGAAAAAAAAGCTGGGGTAGCAATACTTAGATAAAATAGACTTTAAAACAAAGGCTATAATAAGAGATAAAAAAGGGCATTACATAATAATAAAGGGATCGATAAATCAAGAGGACTTAACCCTAGTAAACATATACGTACCCAACATAGGAACACCTACATACATAAAGCAATTATTGACTGACATAAAAGGAGAGATCAATAGTAATATACTCATAGTAGAAGACTTTAACACCCAATCTACACCAATGGACAGATCTTCCAGGGAAAGAATCAACAAGGAAACAATGGGCCTAAAAATATACTACATCAGAAGGACTTAATAGATATTTTCAGAGCATTTTACCCCAAAGCGGCAAAATACACATTCTTCTCTAGTGCATATAGAACATTTTCAAGGATAGACCACATGTTAGGACACAAATCAATAAATTTAAGAAGATTGAAATCATATCAACTATCTTCTCTGATCACAATGATATGAGACTAGAAATCAACTACAAGAAAAAAACTGGAAAATACACAAACACATAGAGGCTAAATAACATGCTACTAAACAATGGATGGGTTATTAATGAGATCAAAGAAGAAATCAAAAGATACCTAGAGACAAATGAAAATGAAAACACAATGACTCAAAATTTATGGGACACTGTGAAAGCAGTCCTAAGAGGGAAATTCATAGCAATACAGGCCTATCTCAAGAAACAAGAAAAAGCTCAAATAAATAATCTTACAATTAAAAGAACTAGGAAAAGAACAGCAAACGAATCCCAAAGTGAATAGAAGGAAGGAAATAATAAAGATCAGAGCAGAAATAAATGAAATGGAGTCTAGAAAAACAATACAAAAGATTAAAGAAATCGACAGCTGGTTCTTTGAAAGGATAAACAAAATTGATAGACCCTTAGCCCGAGTCATCAAGGAAAAAAGAGAAAGGACTCAAATAAATAAAATCAGAAATGAAAGAGGAGAAATAACCACAGACTCCACAGAAATACAATAGATCATAAGAAAATACTACAAGCAATTATATACCAACGAATCAGACAATTTGGAAGAAATGGACTCATTCCTAGAAACACAATCTCCCAAGACTGAGTCAAGAAGAAATAGAAAATCTGAACTGACTGATTACCACCAATGAAATAGAATCAGTAATCAAAAACCTCCCCCAAAACAAAAGTCCTGGACCAGATGGCTTCATAGGCGAATTTTACCCAACATTCAAAGAAGAATTATTACTTATTCTTCTCAAACTATTCCAAAAATTCAAGAAGAGGGAAGGCTCCCTAATTCCTTTTATGAGGCCACCATTACCTTAATTCCAAAACCAGGCAAAGACATTATAAAAAAAGAAAACTATAGGTCGATAACTCTTATGAACACTGATGCAAAAATCCTCAAAAAAATATTAGGAAACTGAATTCAGCAATACATTAAAAATATCATACATCATGATCAAGTTGGATTTATTCCTGGGATGCAAAGTTGGTTCAATATTTGCAAATCAATTAATGTGATACACCACATTAACAAATTGAAAGATTAAAACCATATGATTACATCAATAGATGCAGAAAAAGCGTTCAACAAAATCCAGCACCCATTTATGATAAAAACTCTCAGCAAAGTGGGAATAGAGGGAACATACCTCAACATAATAAAGGCCATATATGACAAATCTACAGCTAACATCATACTCAATGAGGAAAGGCTAAAAGCATTTTCCTTAAGATCAAGAACAAGTGAAGGATGCCCACTTTCATCACTCCTCTTCAACATTGTATTGGAAGTCTTAGCCACAGCAATAAGACAAGAAAGAGAAATAAAAGGCATCTGAATTGGAAAGGAAGAAGTAAAACACTTGTTATTTGCTGGTGACATAATACTACATATAGAGAACACTAAAGATTCTACCCCAAAACTGTTAGAACTGATAAATGAATTCAGTAAAGTAGCAGGTTACAAAATAAATATTCAGATGTCAGTGGCATTTTTATACACCAATGATGAACTTTCAGAAAGAGAAGTTAAGATAACAATCCCATTTACAATTGCATCGAAAACTATAAAATACCTAGGAATCAAATTAACCAAGAAGGTAGAAGATCTGTTTTCAGAAAATTATAAGTCATTAAAAAAAGAAATTGAAGAAGAAACAAATAAATGGAAACATGTACCTGTTCATGGGTAGGAAGAAGCAACATCGTTAAAATGGCCATACTACCTGAAGCAATCTATAGATTCAATGCAATCCCTATCAAAATATCAGTGGCATTTTTCAGAGAGCTAGAACAAATAATCCTAAAATTTATATGGAGCTATAAAAACCCCCGAATAGCCATGACAATTTTGAGAAAGAAGAACAAAGTTGGAGGTATCACACTACTTGATTTCAAACTATACTGCAAGCCTACAGTAATAAAAACAACAGGTACTGGCATAAAAACCAATAAATACATTGATCAATGGAACAGAATAGAGAGCCCAGAAATAAATCCGCACCTATACGCTCATTTAATATATTACAAAGGAGATAAGAATATACAATGGGGTAAAGACGGTCTCTTCAATAAATGGTGTTGAAAAAACTGAACAGATACATGCAAAAAAAAAGAAGCTGGACCATCTTCTTATATCAATAAGAACAGACTCAAAATGGATTAAAGATTTAAATGTAAGACCCAAAACCATAAAACTTTTAGAAGAAAACATAGGCAGTAAACTCTCTGATACTATTAACAGATATGAAAGCAACGTAAATGCCCATCAACAGATGATTGGATAAAGAAATTATGGTTCATATATACAATGGAATATTACTCAGCCATTAAAAAAAATGAAATCTTACCATTTGCAACGACATGGATGGACCTAGAAGTTATTATGCTGAGTGAAATAAGTCAGACAGAGAAAGATAAATACTATATGATTTCACTTATATGCGGTATCTAAGGAACAAAAATAACAAACTAATCAAAAACAGACTCACAAATGTAGTGGGAAATTTGGTGATGGACAGAGGGGACGGAGATTGGGAGGTTGGGAGAATGGGGTGAAGGGTTAAAGAAGTACAAATTAGTAGTTGATAGTTGGATATGAGGATGGAGAGCATGGCAGAGGGAATGCAGTTAGCATTAATGTGATGGCTAAGTGGAGGGCCAAGGGAGGGAGGGAACAATTGGGGGGATCGTTTTATGAACGTTATAGCTATCTAATCAATGTACTGTGTACTCGAAACTAATTTAAATAAATAAATTTATAAAAAAATAAATAACCAAATTTCTTATGCATGTACATATAGGGGCTCCATACGAATATGGAATCAGATGATAAATCGTGCAGTTGAGGCCAATATTCCAGTTTGAGCTAAGGAGAAAGTGGGGGAGGGGTTAGAGACTTCAAAGGGCAAAAAGGCAGTACACATGGAGATAAAAATCAAATGTTTGGTGAACAAATATTTGCTGGGCCATCTTTAACAATAGGACGTAGAAAGGACTTTGATGAACGGGCCTTTCTAGGTTCCTCCCTGTCTATCACACACTAGTTTGAATTAAACTGTAGTTATCTCTGATGATAACTTCCCTTCCTGGAGCAGGTCCTCTATCCAAATTCTTTTACTCACTTAGGGGGAAGGTGAAAGATTTTTTCCTGAGTCTTTTGTTTCTTAAAAATAACCAGCTTAAAGTAATCAAAATCCCCAATGAGGCATATTTTTGGGTAGCAAACTGTGCCTCCTCTGGATGTGTTAATTATCTTGATTTTGGTAATCATTTTATAATGAATATGCATATCAAAAAAGTTAAAAAAGGATTTGTCTTAGAGGATCAAGCAGACAAAAAAGAATTAAAGAGTGAAATCAGAAAGGTTTATGATTAGAAAGTCAGTGTTTGAGCAAGTATAAGAAGTTCTACACTTTGAAATCATTCCTTTTTTTTAATATCCTGAATTTAAGCAGATTGATATTTATTGCCTATGAGGGTTTATATGCTTTCCAATTTTAGGTTTTGGCTTAAAAAAGGAACCTTCATTCTTTCAAGACAGCTTTCACAACTGACGGAAAGAGAGGTGATAATTTCTTTTCCCATATTTCTCAAAGCTGAGAATGTACACTTTTCATAATTGATTTAAATCTTTAAGAGAAAAAAGACCTTTTCTTTCACATGGGAGAATAGGGAAAGTGGGGACAAATTTTAGACTTCAGAGGCCAATCACAGAGCATAGCATACAGAAAGTGCTCAATAGGTGTGTGTTAAATTGTCTTGTCTCTAATTGAATTAAAGCTTAAAATGAAATATTAATCACTGAAATGAATAAAATTAAAAAGAGTATATGAATAAGGTAAACCTAGGATATAAATCTTCAAAAGAAGTTTTAGGACAAAAAATTTATATCCTTGTATATACTAACTATGAATTCTTTACATAAATATAGCAAGACATTAAATAGGTAAAATTATTAAGTCATTTACTAATTTATTAAAGACAGCACTGTAATATTTATGTGAAGGATTAGACAAATTCATGGAATCTATTCTAAAAATATTTTTGAGAGCTATATATTAGGTTTCGTAAAAGATACAAGGCTAAGAAGCTTTTCATATATATGTAAAGAGTCTAGTGTGCAAGGTTTTTGGATTTCTAGTTAGATTATTTCTATCAGAGTACACCATCTCCATCTGGTCTCTATCTACCCAAGAAAAGAGTGCAATTGATGTGATTTATAATATACTTGAAAAGCCAAAACAATGTGATTCATTTTAAGAAATATTTAATGAATAACTAGAGATATCATCTTAATTTTCTAATTGCTCCTACTTTTCTAGTTACTCTTAAAGTGACTTATTATAAATTAGAATGAATATGGAATGTCAATTGAACCAAAGCACATAAATCCTTTGTTTCAATTAGAACTTTATGGGGCAACATTACAACACCCCAATGGCCTCATATATTAAAATGTGTAAAGAAAGACCTTTCTTCCTATTTTTATACTAATGCTTTATGCTTGCACAGTAGAGGAATTCAAGTGCAGCTGTCCTGGTGTGAACTTCTATGGTAAATGTAGATTCGTTCTACCCACCTGAGAGCCAGCCAGCTCCAGATTTTGTGCTGGGGAGATTTTGTCCTAGGCTGTACTTCACACACTGTAGTCTTGAATCAGGATAACGGATTCTGATCTGCTTTGCCTCCCAAAGAACAGGAGTTTAATCAACTGCACACCTGGGAAATTGTAACTTCTGCCTTTAAGGAGAGCCAAGAAGCCTGGACACTAGCTATAGCTATTATTTTTTGTTCTGGTCAGGCAATAATGTGTTTAAGGTACCTACTCTGTTGACCTCAAATAAAATGAGTGGGTAGTGAATGTTATTGTAAGGTAAGGATGCAATGGTAATCTCATAGACAGAGGGCTATATAGCCTAGCCAGGGGATCCAGAGAACTCGAAAGAGGTAGGTATTGATGTAAGAAATGTCCAAACTTGTAGAAAAATTTTGTGAGACTTTATTTGAGCCAATCGGACGACATATGCTAGGGAGCAAGATCTCAAATACTCCAGAGAATAACAGCTTTGCAGTTTCTTTTATGCATTTGAAATAAAGGAGCGGACACAAAGAAGATTGGAGTAAGCAAGGTAGGAATTGAATTACAGGATAGTTAACAAGATTATGGGCACTTTTGAGGGTTAACACTCCTTTCAAGGGGTATTACTTCTGGTATCTCAAAAGTGTGTTAACCTAGATTCACAGGAACAATGGATAAGTCTGACTTAAAACCTTTCACTAAAGAAGTTATATGCCCGGGGCATGACTACCCACTATGACCTGCCCAGTTAGAAATTTATGATCAGATCACCCTGTGAGCTTACTTTTCATAGAATCCCTTTTTTTTTCATCCACATTCGTCAGGAGTAAAACTGACCTGGGTTAAATTTGGCTTTGCGTCTTACTGTAGTCATGTGCTGCATAATGACCTTTCGGTCAACAACGGATGGCCTATACAGTCTTGTAAGATTATAATAGAGCTGAAAAAAAATTACTATAGCTTAGTGACATCATAGCTGTCATACTGTCATAGCATAATACATTACGCAAGTACCATTGTGTTATAATTACCTGCAGTATTCAGTACAGTAACACACTGTACAGGTTTGTAGCTTAGGAGCTGTAGTAGAACAGAATTTGCCACCTTAAAATATGTCTATTTGGCATAAGGATTATTTTAGGTTGGTTAATTTTAAGAAACAACAGATTTGGGAGAAGCTCTGAAAACCAAGTAGAAGTTACTCTTCGTAAAAGACTTACATTTGTAAGAGACCTCTTCATTTGTAAGGATGTCTCCCTCAGCATACCAGGAGGAGGGGGATGACCTTATCTCCAGAAACTCTTATCAAAGCAGAAGACAAGAACTTGAATGTACATAACAACCTTACCCTTGTTTACTGAGGTTTTCCAGGTAATCTGCCATCACCGACTCCCCTCAACATCTCCTGTCTTCAGCTGAAGATAGCATTTAGGGTGGTGAATTCAGCCATTTTGGCGGATTACTCGGTTTTCCTGGGTCTCTCTCATGTATACACATTGTAGACATGTTTTTAAACTTGTTTATTTTTTCCCTGTTAATCTTTTATGACAGGGACGTCTCAGCCAACAGATCAAAGGGTAGAGAAAAGTTATTTTTCCCTCCCCTACAGAGCAACAGGCTATATACCATATGGCCTAGGGGTATAGACGCTACACCATCTAGGTTCACGTGAGTGAACTCTATGATGTTGGCACAATGACGAAATTGCTCAAGGATGCATTTCTCAGAACATATCCCCGATGTTCATTAAGTGGCACGTGACTATGGTTAAATAATTGTAAACAAGTCATTTTTTTTTAGCCCTTTAAACTCTTTTTTTCCTGGACCGTGCTAGGGAAACCATTATCCTCTTCCCTCCTAATCTGTGAGGATCAGATGTCATTTAAGGTGGCCAAAATGATGAATGGAAAGGAGTAGGTGCCTGACAGTGTGCTTTAAAAATGGCCCAGTGCTCTAAGCCTAGAAATAGAAACAGAAGGGATGGATTAGGGAGAAGGTGATGAATTACATTATGTATATGTCGACACTTTCATCAGAAGAGGATATTCAGCTAGGAAGTTCCCACAGCCTGATAGAGATGCAGAATCTGAGTTCAGGAAAGAATGCAAGGCTGGCTAGAGAATCAGATTTGGGAGCCATCCAAAAAGAAGTGATAGTTACAGTAGTGAGAGCAGAGCCCCTGAAAGTAGCAAAGTAGAACAAATAGAGGAAGAAGGGCATGTACAACTGGGCACACACAAATTTAAGGAAGGGAAGAATGAGGAAAACAAGTGAAGGTATAGCCTACCTGGTTTGTACAGAAGGATTAAACACTTGGAGAAAGCCTATGTAATTACTTAAATATTTGCTTTGCTTACTTGCTTGCTTGCCTGAAGTCTAACAATGCTTGCCTGAGATACTTTTCTTCAGAACCAGAAGGTAAAGAGTAGGAAACTACCTGAAACAACCTGAGACCTGTCGAAGCTGCCTGAAGCCCTCCAGTGACCTCAGCAGGAACTTTTCTTGTTACAACCTCATTCTAATACTGAAATCTCTGCCTAAGGTGGAGCTTATCCATTATTTCCTGTACATGTGATGTGTGGACAGCCATGTTTGCTTACTGTGCGTGCTCACCCCCAAACAAACCTCAACATGCTATGTGATGTAAGCAACTAGCCGTATAAAGCCCTGCAGTCCTTTCTGCTCACAGAGTCACTGCTTTGAGGATGATCCCCAGTGTATTCCTTGCTCGCTGGCTTGCAAAAAAGTTGCTACCAACAAAACAAGTTGGAGTGTTTTTTGGCTGACATCTATCAAGTGGCCGAATCCCAGTTCAGTTTGATAACAAAGAAGTTGCTAGAGATGTGAGAGAATTAGGAAGGTGCTAGTAAAGAAGGATTGAGACTATTTAGGACTTTTGGTGCTATTAAGTTTTTTGGTAATTTTAAAGTTTTTGTAGGTGAATTGCTTTATCATTATCTTAGAGTTGGTGTCATTACTAGAGAAGTTTTGGCTGTAGCCATAAAAAAAGTTTTGGCTGCCTCTGTGACTTACCTATTAAGTTAGACTAAATAAAACATCGCTCTTTGAAATTAGAATGAATATCTGTATATATGATGATAAATTAAAGTATTTTGCAACGGGCAGTGGAATAAATATTAACAAGTATATATTCTAAAACTCTGCCCTAATTACAATCTTGGGAGAATGTATTGTGTGGTAGAGAGCAAAAATATCAGAATCAGATAGTTGGGTCAAATCCTATGATGCTGGCAAAGTTATTCATGCTTGAGATACCTCAGTTTTTTTTTCTCTACTATCCCTAAAATCACATCACTAAATTAATGATAGCATCTATTGTTGTATTAAATAAGACAATGTATATGAAGTACCTTGAACGGGGCCCAAAGCATAACAAATGTTATCACACTAGTGTTGTTTTTGTTTTGTGCTTATTATGTCTCTTTTTGTGTTCCTCCTTGTACCTCATTTTAACACTAGGTGGCATCAATGCTCTCTTAACCAATTTAAATGAAAACTAAGTTTCGGTAATTAAAGTGAAGGCTTACCCAATAGGAAGATAAATGGAGGGCACCAGAAAAGCAGGGGAGAGAGATCATGGGTAGAAATAGAGAGATAAGGAGGGAAGGAAGAAGGAGGGAGAGAGGGAAAGGAGAGAGAGAGAAAGGGAGAAGGACAGGGAGAAAGGGAGGGAGAAGAAGAGGGAGAAAGGGAAAGGGAGAGAGGTGTAGGTAGGTTTAGAAATAATTTGATATTTCAAAAGAAAATACTAATAAAATAATCATCATGGGGGAACAGGTTTTTATTGGATATTCTTACACCTTTTAAAGGATTTAGGGTTATTTCTGTTTTTAAATACATGTGAGAAAGTGGTAATTACCATATATTTTCTGCGTTGACAATTCCTAAGGATCTTCAGTAGTTCTACATGAGATTTAGCAAAAGGACCTGCTGCCCAGAAAATGTCTATAAAGCAGAATGTGTTTTACTGTTCACTTTTGTCAAAATAGTAACCTTAAAATTATAAAAATATGGCTATTTCATTCTATGTAAAATATTTCTTCTACAATAGACTTAATGATAAATTAGTTACTTATTGTTCTATAACAAATGCTCCAAAGGTTAGTGGCTTAAAGCAATAGACATTCAGCATCTTTTATTTTCTGAAGGCCAGGAGTCCTAGAGAGTCTTAGCTAGCTGGTCTGGCTCAGGGTCTCCCATGAAGTTTCAGTGAAAAAACTGGGGCTACAGTCATTTGAAGGTTTGACTGAGCCTTGGAGGATCTGCTTCCAAGATGGTTCACTCACATGGTTGGTGGCAAGAGGCCTCAGCTCCTCACCAGTTGTTGGCTAGAGGCCTTGATTCCTTTGCATGTACATTTCTCCATAAACTGTCTTGACTAAACCGCCAACATGGCAGCCAACCTCTTCCAAAGTAGGAGAGCCAAGAGAGACTGCAAGGAACCCCACCTCATACCTTTAATGACCTAGTCTCTGCAAGTTCCACCATATCTGTTCAAAGCGAGTCACATAGGAAATAACTAAACACAATGGACAGGAACTAACTATGTACATATATGGAAAATGGAGTTCCCACATGGAGAAAACACAGGCTGTGCGATCTTTCTCAGTGTGGCCCTGGCCCATTACATCCTCTCCCTGAGTCTTGATTTCTTCAGCTGTAAAAAGAGAAAAGGCCATGGATCCATGCACCACTTCAATTCAAAGGTGGCCTGTCCCTGCCCCCTCTGTGTGTGACCTCAGCTAACGATTTGGTTTCTGTTTTTACATCTCTAACATGAAATTATCTTAGACAGTGGCTTTCAAACTTTTTAGATCCACTGTAAGAACTATATTTTACACTGAAATTACATGCAGATACACAGGCATGAGTGCACCCATGGAACAGAAATGAAAGTTCCACAAAAAAATACACTCATTTGTGTGATGTACTCTCATTTCCCTACCATTCTATGCTAATTCATTAAAAAAATTCAAACTGCACTCTGGTAAGGTCAAAATCTACTACGCTGGTTTCACAATCCATTCATGCTTTTACCGTTCCTTGTGTTGAATACTAACGCCCATCTTCACTCCTTGCTGCTCGTTTTCCATTGATACTAGAACAGAAATGTTAAAGAACAAGTCAGTCCTCACCTTCCAGTTTCTGGGAGGAACAAAAGCACCTTCTAAAGATGGGTCAACCCTGCCAGCCTATTCTAATTAGGCAGGAGCTAGTATCAGAGGTAGCTGTCAGGGTAGAAAGGATACTGTGTTTTAACTTCAAAAGTTGGCTCTGCAACTCACTAGCTCTGTGACCCTGGGGAGTCCTTTAACCTCAGTTTTTCCTATCTACAGTTGGAATAATAAGTATCCCTTTTCTATCTCATAAAGTTATTAGGCCTACAAGTAGGTAATTAGGTACTTATACCATGTGGCAGGGAATTATAGACACGATCTTTAATTCTCAAAACAACCCTGTAAGAGATAGAGTATTATATTTGTTTTAGAGAAGAAATTGACACTTAGAGAATTTATGTAGGCAAGATTTTAAAGTCAGCAAGTGGCAGAACTAGAGTTTCAAACCGGTTCTGACTCCAAAACCCTCACCATAATGGAAAGGTAAGCTATTTTCATTTGATATTAAGTGATGACCGTCTGATGTATTAAAATGTAGATCAATTCTGAATCAGTGTAAAGAGTTCAGAAACTGGATCAATAGGCCACGTTTTCGGACCCCATCTTGCTCTTAATACGAACACGTAGCATCCCATATGGGTTTCGAGTTTTAGCGTTTAAAACTGCCGTGACCTACTAGGGCGTGTGAAAAACACTACCGCTTCCACTCCTCAAGTGTGAACACATCAGAAACTGAGCACATTTAAATGCGGCCCCAAAATGGTCTCCAAAAGGAGGTCCCCAAATAGCTTCAACACAACCTCCTTATATTTTATATTTAAGTGTCATTTTCAGGCAAAGGCCTTGCTTACAGCCCTCTTTCGCTCGTGGGCTTTGTTCTGTCAGCGGGTGCGGATCCTCGGCTGGGTAACCCAGAGGCCCCCGCCCCAAAGGGACCCCGCAGGGCTCATGGCCCGGGCCTGGCTCCCCGGCCCCTCGCCGGCCGGGCCCACACCACAAAGCCCTTTATTGATGCAGCGGCGTGATGTTGGGCGCCCCTGCTCTGGGCGCCGCCCGCAGCTCCGGGCGCGAGCAGAAGGAGGCGTGTGCCCGCAGCGCGGGCCCGCAGCCCGTACGCGGCCATGTGTGCCTAGGTGGGCGGGCGCTCTGCCCTCGGTGCGCGGGGAACAGCGGCCCTCGGAGCCTTCTGAGCGCCGGTGAGCGGGCGCGGCGCACCCCGGGAACTCGCCGGGGCGGAGCGGGCGCGTCGCGGATGCGGGCAGGGGCTGGGCGGGGCTGGGCGCGGCGGGGCGCGGGCGTGGGAAGGTGCGGAGCGAGGAGGGCCCACCCCTTCGCCCGCGCCCCGAGGCGGCGCAGCCGTCGCCCGCTGCCGGGAGCAGGTTTGCGCAGCGACCTGCACAGATTGAGGGGTGGGGGCGGAGTGGCCCCGAGACTCACCTATGAAACGTGTGCGTGGGAGAGGAAGTGGGAGTGGTGCTTAAAGTTGGATGCTTTTTAAGTTCAGATTTTTGAAAGAGGAAAAATCTGTAACAGTTTACATTTTTTTTTTTTTAAGGGCTAGGGTAGGGGCGGGAAGTTCCTGTGGCCGCACAGCCATTTATCGCTTAAAATTGCCACAGTCTGACGCATTTTGGCGATGCGGTGGTTTAGCTGGTTTGGCAGGCTCAGGCAATGACAAAATATCATGACAGAAAACCGGTGCTGTTAACCTGGCGGTTTCTCCATACACGGCAAGAAGTGATAAAATGAATTCCTGTAAAATCAAAGAGAACACAGTTCTACATTAGGAGTTCCGCGTCCACGAACATTTATTAGGGGCAGTCTGACATTAAATGCTTTTTTTTCCTGAATCTTTTTATTATTTGAATATTAAAAAGACATTCAAGGGAAAGCCATTAATTAGGTGTGTTGGAATTATTTCAGGCAGCGAAAAGAGTATCCGAGTCACTATTACATCAGGAACCTGTGTTAAGAGATTGGACTGTAATAATTCACCATGGCTTATGGCCTGCCAAGAAAGAACACAGTGAAAACCATTCTGCGGGGCAGTTGTTACACAGTGTAAGTATTTTTATTATGGTAAGCGTTGACTTGGAGTAGGGAGTGGTTGTGCTAAAATAAAAGTACTGGACACCATCATGAGATACTAGACTGACAGGCATTTTCAGGTGTCTAGTTACCTTTTTTTTTTTTTTTAATTCTTTTAAGGTGACTGCTTTTATAGGAATTTAATTATCTTGCTTAGTCTATACAACAAAACATGTTCAAATGAGAAAACGGAGGTTTGGAAAAATGGTTTGATCAAAGACATAGTTATGTACTGAAGAAATGACAGGGTTGGAAGTCTCCTTACTCTAAAACAACGTTTTTCTGCTGTTGCCCACCTCCTTAAAATACCTCTGTAGATAGTGCACATCTATCTAAAAATGCCTTGGTGTCAAATATAAGAGAGAAGTACTTAATTAGCTGGTACAAAGGGTTAGTTTTGCATCCTGTACACTTGCCAGGCAATATATGGACAACAAGGGCTTTGCACTCAAGCCTGGCTCTGCCCTTGGCTCCCCAAGTGACTCTGAGTAAATTATTTAACTTCTCTATGACGAGGCCTCCACATCTGTGAAATGCACATATCAATACCTATCTATATGGTGTAGAATACAAATGAAGTAGTGTTAGTACTTGCATGTTGCCTGACATATAGTAAATCCAAAATGAGCATTGGTTACTACCATATGGTAGTTTCACTCTGTGTAGTATTGTAGTACTACCTTATTTTTTGTTTCTAATTTTTAGACTTTTTTTTTTTAAATCTCCCACAATCTATGACATATTTATCATTATGGGTCAATTTAATTTTTCTTTTTAACAATATTCTAAGAAGTAAACGAAGATACCATATGTGGTTGTAAAACCGGAGCTATAGGAAAACCAGAAAAACTCACCATTGCATTTATTTAGTTTTGTCAGTTCACTGTCTTTAGACCTTGAACTATAGGCAAGTCCCATTATAGTCTATATTATTATAAACTTAACTTTCATAATGAAGATATTCCTATGTCTGGAGAATGATTTAAAGCACTGATTCCGTGGTTTTGGTTTGCAGAATTTTATGAATAATCTCTGCAAAACCAGTGCCTTCTCTGTCATTCTCAAGAGGAAGTATTTACTGTCGTACTATTTATAATGGCGGCAAAATTAAGGGGAACAGAATGGGAGTAGCACTCTCTGGAGTTCATTTGCTTTTTGGGGGATTTTTTTGGTTAAGTGTTTTTAGAAGATTATTTTAAAAATATACTAAAAACATACAAACAGTATAGAATTATTTGAAGAGAAAATAAAAATGCTATTTCTCATACTCCATTCCTACCCTGCACCCCAGTCTCTCTCAGAGGTAAAATGTTTAATATTTTTCTATCTGCTATACAAGATACATATATATATACCACACACACACACACACGTTTTTACACATTGGTTTTTATTGAACTTTGCTCCCTATGCCACTATACCTTGTAAAGCCTAGTGATCAAGAGTACAGATTCTGAAGTCTGACTTCTTGGGTTTAGATTCCAAACCACAACCAACAGCCTTGTGAACTTGGGCAAGTTGTTCTCTGTCCTTGTTTCCTAATTTGTAAAATGAAGATAATAATAGCACCTGCCTATTTAAGAAGGTTACTGTAGCAATTAAATGAGTTCATATGTGTAAACTGATTTAAACAATGCCTAGCGTGTATTAAGTGGTAGATAAATAGTAGCTGTTTTATTGCTTATCTTTCCAAATCAACATATAAGGGTAAACCTCATTTTTTCATTACATGTATGTTCCACAGTTTGTTTGACCAGGCTTTTCTTGATAGATATTAAAGCTATTTCTGAAGGTTTTTTTTTTTTTTTTGGACAAATGGTGCTTCAGTGAGCATTCGTAAAAATACATCTTAGAGCACTTGTTCGAGTACATCGATAATAATTGTAGACTTCAAGTCACTCCTTAAAGTTAATAAAGTAGCAAGGAAGCTGGAGGTAGGAAACAAAAGGATGAAAGGATGATATGTGTGTGGATACCTTCACTTCCCTTACTCATACCAAAACAGGTCTTTCCCCTATCTTTATGCATGTGAACTCACATGGACTGTAGATGGGAAACATGATATTTAAATTCCTAATTAGGATACCAAAAACAATTCATTTAAAGTTCCTAGTGATTATTTTAAATATTGTAGTTTGGGATTTCATCTCTTTCTCCAGTTTTCTAAGGATTCTCTTGATACTAGTGCTTCTAAATAAATGCACCTAGGCTAAGTACCAGCTCTGAAACTTAATTAACTTCTAAGTCTCCGTTTCCTTGTTTATCTACATCGTGGTTGTAAGGATTAAAATAGGATCACACACTCAAAGCCTTAGTGTGTGCCAAGTACCCTGCTCAATGCATGATTGTTCCTTCCGTAATGTGACTATGTTTTTGATCAGCCATAAAAGACTTGGACCTTACAGTTCGTAACTACATCCTTTTAAAAGATATGAGAAGATTGGATTAATTCCAAGGAGGCTGTATTGTGAACAAAAGTTCTCGTCATAATTTTTGGTAGTTTTGCAATATATCTTTACATTAGTTAATATATGGTTCCTTCTCCTGGCTAGATTTTCAACTCTGGAAAATCTTGAATATCCCCCTGTAAACCAAAATGTATAGTGGAAAATGGAACTGAGGTTTAATAAGATGTCTTTTGTGTATCCTATAGTAAATGCTTAATAAATATTTGTTGAATGAATTGATGACTTTTTGCCCCAGACAGGAACCTTGGGATCTTGCACTACTTACAAAGACCTGGTATACGAACCTAGCCAAAATCAAGTTGCCTTTCTTGGAAGAAATTACATTTGGTAGTCCTGTATACCTCAAAAAATGTATAACCAATAAGGAAAGTCTCCTCCCTTCTGCAGAATGTAAGTTCCATAAGAACAACTATAATAAATGGCAAGTTTTGTTTGTTATTTTGCTTATTATCAGATAAATATTTAAATATGTTCATTCACACCATTCCCCTTGTATATGTAGCCCTGCCTTCTTGTTTAGTATTCAAGAATGTGAATTTTGCTGTGTGATAAATGTACTTTTTAAACTAAATTACGCCTGGTGAAAATATCAATTGTATTGCTTCATGTATTTTATTTTTTAGCCATCAAATATGAAAGGGAGTATGAAATGAAGCGTCTGAATAACCTGAAATGTCAGGAAAATACAGCTGAGGAAATTCAATTTTCCCTAAGGGGAAGGCAAGTTGGTTTGAGAAGACCTCTTCCACCTAAGTGACAGGCATCTCGTAATCAGATCTGTACTCTGGCTTTCCATGTCTGAAGGAGATGAAGGGCTGTGACCTTTCACTGTGTGAAGTTTGGTGCAGACATATGAATGCCCACTGGTGGATGAGCCAGCTCCTCTGACAGATCTGCAGGGTCCCTGCCACATATTTGTTCCATTGTATCCCAAGCAACAGCATGGTAAGTAGATGAAAATCAGTCTGGAATTGAGTCATTTGTGCTATTCGTTTTAATTTTTGTAAAATTGTCCTAAGAGAAGAGGCAACTCCTTTTCAGAGACGATTTTTTTTTTTTTCTTTCTATGAGATCTAAGGAGGCACCAAAAAGGAGGAAAGAAATTTTTTCAAAAATGATAAACCGTGAAACCTTTTGTTTGGTTAAGAAATAATGTTGTTTTTTTTTTTGTAACTCTCCAGTTCCCAATTTTCAGTGAAATATTATTTATTCACATGTGATACTTTAAAGTAGCAAATAGATTATTTAGGTTTTGTTCTCCAAAAGAATTGCCTTTTTCCTCCTGCATAATTCATATTGTCTCTCTGGGATGCCCCTGGAGCTTGTGGAATACATATACGTGTGAAAGTGACATGAAAATACGAAGACTTTTTTTAAAGAAAACTTTTTAAAATTAAAATTGAGGTGACATTGGTTAATAAAATTATATATGTTTCAAGTGTACAATTCAGTATACATCATCTGTATATCACCTTGTGTGTTTACCACCCAAAGCCAAATCTCTTTCCATCTCTTATTGTACAGAGTGGCTAGAGAATGGGGGAGTAACTGGAAAGTATTAGATCTGCATGAACCAATTTTCCTAGAATTCGAATTCAATAAAACTCATTTGGATATGAAAGTTACATTTAAGCACATTTTGTGTTTGTTAGCTGATTCATTAGGCATTTTAGGATCTTTAGGTATCTTAACCTTATTATTAAATGCATTGTAGCCTAGTGTTTAAGAGTATATATTTTAAGCCTGGTTTCTTACTTATGTTAGCATTCCAGGGCCTAGCCCAGTGCTTAACTCATGTAGGCACTCAGTATACATTTGTTGATTATTGATTGAAAATTTCCAGATGTTCAAAGGTCCATAATAGAAAGTACATGTGGAAATAGTATGTATGAGTGGTGACAGTGGAGGCAAAAATAGAAATAAAATGCTATCATCTATACTGGGAAATCAATAGATTATGCTTAAAAAGGAAAAACCAAGAAGTAGCAATATCAAAGTGTTGTTTAGAGTATGGAAGTAAATAACAAAATAGGTGAAAGAATTGAAATTAGCTGTCTCTGTAGAGGTGAAAAATACATGGCAGGTATACACAGAAATATTGTTCTTAAAAGCAAATACTTATTTTATCTTTTAAAATACGTTTACAACTGATATATTTTTTAAAAGAGAAACAAACTGAGTTCCATTGAAATTAAGAAATTTAAGCTAAGCAGGGTTGGGCCTGGTTAGTACTTGGATGGGAGACCACTTAGGAAGACCAGGTGCTGTAGGCATAAAAAATAAAAAATAAGAGATTGTAAGCTGACAAAGTCCTTGCAATCTGTGAGGTCAACTAAGGGTTGCCTCACTTAAAAAAAAAAAAAAAATTTTTTTCTCAAGAATATACAGGGAAAGGGGGAGAGGGGACTAGAACCCAGATCTATTAACTGAAACCTACTTGTCTTTTACTACTACTGTCTTATGTAAATCTGATTTTTAAGAAATTAAAACTTACTGATAGCAATGTTAGATTCATGTTAGTTCAAAGTCCACATGAATTTCCTGAAACCCATGTGGTCCACCTTTGGCCCAGCTGCCTGTATGGCCTATTGGGAAAGCTAATATTGGAGAATATGGCTGGTATAGGGCATGCAGGCCCTATTCTAAAATTTCCCATCTAATCACTGGCTGCCCTGGGCCACAGCAGGTGTCTGGGCAGCAGGGTCATTTCCAGTGAGTGTTCTGTGTGCTGAGTTAAGAACACATGATTTCTGTAGGATGTCAGCTCCTAAGAGGAAGGAAAGAGGAAGGAGTTGGGCCACATGTGCTTCCTTTCTCTTTCCAAATTTATCAGTGAGCTCCACTTTTCTTACAGCGGAGTGAACAGAGGCAGAAAGAGGCCAGGGGTGTAACGTGGTTGAGATACTCTTTACCTAGAAGGAAACACCCACAGTTGGGAAGTGTTCCTTCTCAACGCCTTTATGTGTGATGACATACAAGACACATAAAGAGAAAAAAGATGAGATAAAATAGGAAAAAAGATGGTCTGAGTCAAGGTGAAGTTCAAGAAGTGAAATCGAAGGGCATTTCTTTTCTGACTCATCTGACTCACTCCAGACCCCTTGACTTTTGTTCTGCATATTCGGACATATAATGGGTGATCTTCTATGTAAAGAACATATTGAGGGTGTTGTTATATTCTTTGTGATTTTTAGGAGAGCAGCTCCCAGGAGATCTGGCAAGGCCCACATCATTTTAGATCCCCTACAATCCTGGTAGATAAGAAACCCCAAGAGAGCCTCACATTCCATCAATACATAGAGAGAACTAACATTTCTTGAATTCTGTGTGCCAGGGACTTCACTGTGCTAGTGCTTCCCAACATTTTTCATGTCATGGCACGTGTGGAAAATTATAAAATTCATTCATTCATATGGCATACTGGAGTAAAAGATAAATGAAGATGCTGAAGGCCAGGGGTGACTGGCCCAGGGGCTCTGAACAACCCAAGGGCTGAGGAATTCCCTCATTTGCATACTCATCACTCACAGCACAACACTGTGCTCTAACAGTTGGGAAGCCCTGCACTGCATACTTGGGACCCCTTATCTCATTAATTGTCACATTTATAGACAAGGAAACTGAGGCTCATGGATTTAGTAACTTGCCTTTGGTCACACAAGCAGATCTTGGGGTCAAACCAAGCTTTTTCTTTTTCTTTTTCTTTTAATCAAAGCTTTTTCTTAATCTAAAGCCCACATTCTTTGCACTATGTGATGCATTCTTCTGAAGGTCCGCTGAATATTTTGTTGCAGCCCTGCACGTCACTCACTGGATAATTTCTGGTCGGCAGTTCATTCATTTACAATTTATTTCAACAAGAATTTGGTTCTGATAATCTGTCCATAGTGCTTGGTGCTGGGGTCTAAGGAACAATGGACCCAATCCTGTCCATTTTTTAAATGAAAACATCTTTAGGTTGTTTCCATCTTTCATTGTTACAGACAATGCTTCTGGGAACACACTTAAGTCTCTTTATGCGCATGCTGTGGAAATTTCAAATCACACCAGGCCTAGAAAAGGAATTCCTGTGTCATAGGATGCATATTTTAGTTCTACAAAATAATGCCAAGTTAGTCTCCCAGTGGCTGTACCAATGTATGCGTCTTCCAGTGGTTATGAGTTTATTGGACATTTGCCTTTTTGTTTGTTTGTTCATTTTTGGGCTGCCCCAAATCTAACCTTGTTTCTGTAGTTTTGTAAGCCAAAAAGCTAGTGTTTGCTCTTCCTGATGCTAAAAGCCTGGGCACAAGCATGTGGCCTAAGTGTGCCCACCGGACGCCTCCTCCTCGGACTTTGTAGTGAGAGAGCCACAGAAGCAAGTCTGGTTAGGAATTCATTCCAGTGATAATGGCCACGGCATCCAGCACCCAGTGGCAGGGGTGGAAGTAACATCAACAGAGGTGTCAGGTGCACCTTAACACACCCTTCCCATGACAATTTAACCTGTGATTCTGGGTTTCCTGGAACCCCTGGCCCTACCTGTTTTCTTAACCTTATTCTCTAGCCTTCTTATTCATATAGTTCATACTGTGAGCTCTCCAATAGCCTTCCAGTTCTCCCACTAGAATTGATTGTAGTGCATTCTTTCCATACTGTCAATCACAATACATTAGAGGGCTATGAAATCAATTTAGTGGGTATGACCAACATTCAAAAAATGAAATAAATAGTATAGAATAGAAATATCAGAGTTCATTGGCTGTAGTAAGCATAGGGATTGTTTCATGAAACATATGCACATACAAACATATGTGTTAGATTGCTAAGTAAAATGCTTTTCTTCTTTTAGGTTATGGTTCAAACATTTGAAAAGTAGTTTTTAAGAGCATAAGCTCTGCAATTAGACCGCTTGCCTTCCCGTACCACTTGCCAGCCATATAACCTTGGGCAAGTTATTTTGGCTCTGAACCTTGCCTTCCTCATTCGTAACAAGGTAATATGTGGAGACGGTTAGATTTCTACCAGAATTCCTTTCCCTTTCTTTCATAGCAATGGTGTTTGTATTAGTTTATGCTGCTATAAAAGAATAGCAAAGACTAGGTGGCTTAAACAACAAAGGTCGAAAGTCTAAGATCAGGGTGCCAGCATGGTCAGATTCTTGGTGAGTGCCCACCTCCTGATTTACAGATGATCACCTTCTTTCTGAGTCTTCACATGGCAGAGAGAGAGAGATCATCTCACCTGTGTCTCTTCTTCACATTGACCCTGTTCATGAGGGCTCTACTCTGATGACCTAAATACATCACAAACATTCAGTGTGTAGTAGTGTTGTAACTGAGCACGTGACTGTGCAGCTAGGGCACGTTTACTACTTGACTTATGATTAAGTGTAGCTAACTTCTTGCCAATGGAATGCATGGCAGTGATGTGCACCACTTTCAACTATGAACCTTAAAAGGCATTGTGTATACCTCCTGCATTACCTTTTACCGTCCTTGGTGGGTAGGACCTCGATGTGGTGGTCATCAGCTTGACCACGTAGATGATGACAATGCAAACCATATAAATAGTGATGGTGGAACAAGATGGAGGAGGCCTGGGTCTTTTAATGACTATGTGAAGTTCTCTCAACCTGGACTACTCATATCAAGACCACTGAATATGAGAGAAATGTCTTTGTTTCCTAAGCCACTGCATTTTAGGATCTCTTTGTTACATATATCTTATCTTTACCCTTATACCCTATCTCATGGAGCTGTTGAGGATTATTCAAGCAATTCCTGATGTTTAATAAGTTATTAAATAAGGTATCCCTCTTAGTAGTGTTTTTGAAATCATGAACCCTGACTAATATGAGAACATGGATGTTAGCTTAACCTATTGTAATTGTTTCACAATATATGTAAATCAAACTTATGCTGTACACCTTAAACTTGTGCAGTGATATGTCAATTTTTTCTTAATAAAACTGGAAAAAATAAAAATAATATTAAACAAAAAGAACCCTGACTAGTAAAATGGGGGATGAGTTTAGCTCAGTGGTTCTCTGTGAGGTATGATTTTGTCTCCCTCCCACTCAGAGGACATTTGGCAATGCCTGGAAGGAATCGTTTTTGGTTATCTTAACTGTAGGGTATCATAAAGTCATCTAGTGGGTAGAGTCCAGGGATGCTGCCAAATATCCTACAGTATACAGGACAGCCTCCCACAACAGAGAGTTTTTCAGCCCCTAATGTCGATAGTGTCAAGACTGAGAAACCCTGGCTTAACTGATTGGTTTAAGCTCCTCAGGACACACTGCTAAAGTACATGGTTGGGTCCATCTGCATGATGGAGAATCATGAGGCAGGGTAATTTCCCCAAAGAAATGCAGACTATTATTGCCATGACAGGAGGAGAATGAATGCTGAGTAGCAGTTAACAGATATCTCTTGTACTCTTTTGGCTACGCACATTCACTCACACCCTTCTCTCCATATGTATAAACCCACTTACTGATTCCTCAAAATGGTATCTAGTTACTGCAGCAGGTCCATGTCTAGGATTTCAGTGTGATACATAGTCATTGTCTTTAGTATGGATCTTGCAACCAATGCCTAAATTATATGCTATCGACCCTGACACAATTGATATACTATGGTGGAGAGATACACACAGCGAAAAGATTGGGCTTTTTCATCTTGCAGATGGTCTTGGGCCATGGAGCTGGCAATTCCTCCCTTGGTTTTTGAGGGCAGAGAGGTGTTGCTGAATCTATTCCAACTTCACTGAGCCATCAATCCACCGTTACTGAGTCCAATTTTTTTTTTTTTTTTTTTTTTTTGCTTCATTTAGGAGACAAAGGTATAGGAACAGACAATAGGGGTATTGATACAGAGTTTTCATTGTCCCTCAGAATAGATATAAGCAAAAGAACCTAGTGACTCAGGCTTCTTTATTTGTAATTATAGGCATAATCTATTAGTCTTAATTGATCCCCAAAGAAGGAAAAGGCTGAGACCAGGAGTCTCAGACTTTCTTTGGAATTTTCTAATATGCTCTTACCCTCCATTCATCTGCTGCTTTCAGTTTCAAGCCCTCTCCTCTTCCAATCGTCTACTGTTACTGGGGTTTCACTTTGCAACTTTCAGAGCATTAGAATGTAGATGTAGTCTTCTCCATGGGTCTCAATTTCAGGTGTCATTTTTTCTTAGATCGAATCAACTCTCTGTCAGAGCAACTCCTTCCAAGTGCTAGAAGCAGACTCGCTCACTGTTTTGCAGATTGCTTTCCATACATGCATGTCCTGTTGGAATTTAGTTTCCCGCTTTCATCAAGGATTAGAGCAGGTGAGAGAAAGCATAACTTGAACCCAGCAAATGACTAAACATTTCCTGGGCTGATTACCTGCACCATCTCCTTTTCCTGGAGAGCTGATGCACCAAGGCTCAGGTGTTAACAGGAAGGTGACTGTCAGAATGCTAGACTACAATTTGACAGTATTGAAATTACAAAAATAGTGGAAATAGCTGATATAATTTCCTTCAAGAGGAGGGTTACTTCCTAATGGTGGTCTCTTTTCATCATGGAATCATATGACGGTGTGTGTGTGTGGTGTGGTGGTGGTGTGTGTGTGTAGACACATTTATATTTTTCTCATGTGTGTTTTAGAATTTGAAAGAAATTTCTAAGTTTTACTACAAAAGGCTTTGAAAAACATCAGAATTGGAAAGAGTAGCAAAGGAGAATTTATTTATTCATGTTTTGATTCTGACATTGTTATTTTTCTGGGTTAGATGCAACAGATGTTAATAATAATAACCAACGCAATAGCTAATATTTAGAGCACTTCAGATGTCCCAGGCATAGCAGCTAGAAATGGGCAGACTGAAAAGCTGTTAGTTTGTATCAGATGCTTGGAGTTGATCCCTGGTTTTCCTTTGAAGTGCTTGAGCTCAGCGACACCCTTTATTTTGATTAATTTTGGCTCATGTACTAGTGCATGTCCTCCTGGCCTAGCAATTAAGAATGGAGAAAAAAGCTTCTGACCTTTTCTAGCTATGGCTTTAGGGTTTAACCTCTGTTGAAAGGATATAAGGAAGGGATGAATGGCCACTTCCATCAAAACTGTAAAATGTCTGACATGCATTTTTGATAGTTGGTTGATACGGTCAAGGATCTGATTTGCTTATGTGTTGTTTTAGGGAGTCCACTATAAAGTAGCTTACAGTGAATGCTAAGAAGTATTGTTTATATTTAAGATCATGAATGTTTGAATCAGGTAATTACTTTAAAATAAAAGAGTTACTCAGGTATGTAAATTAGGATATTACCCTTTTCAGCATGGGTATATTCTTACATTTCAGCACCTGCTAAGGTACATGAGTTAAAGTTTTAAGAAGGTGAATAATAGAGGCCAGGATGTGATATTTAGTTTGAGAAGCAAGAATAATACTTTATTATTATTATTTATTATCATTCATGAGTGAAACTTATGAACTTTTATTATTTTGTTTACTTTTAATATGTAGTATAGACTCTGAAGTCAACTCCCATCATCTAGCCTTGTCATTTACTAGCTTAGCCCATGTTAAGTTGTTTAACCTCTCTCTATAAGCCTCTCTTCACCTGTGGGTAAGTGAAGGTACTGATGGTACCTCCATAATAGGGTTGTTGAGAGGATTAAATGAGATACATATAAAAGAATAAAAGAAGTCTTTTCCCTCTATCCATCTTGGGTACTCTACCTGGGGCCCTGGCACTGCATAAATTTGACTAAAGGACAGATAAGAGAAAAACAAATAGAAGTTTATTAACTTGTATATCGCACATACACATGGGAGCACTCAGAGATGAATAACTCAAAGAGATGATTAGAACTGGTGCTTATATAGCATCTGAACAAAAGGACAATACATTTTTAAAGAAGTGACAAGACAAAGGAAGAGGACTTTGAGCTTCTAGGGGTGGCAAATTGTGGGAACACAAAAAATGGGGACACTAATAGTAGGTAAGGGCTAGTTTTAGTAAGGTTATTTAGAGTCCTCTGGTCTGATAAGGTCTGGTATTATTAACCAAACATGTCTTCTGTGATTAACTTCTGTCCTTTCTGGTTGAGAGGAGAGGGAAGACACTTTTACAAATTTATGTCCTGCTTTTAGGATAATAGGAGGAAGTCAGGGAGTTGTTCTTGTATCTGCTTCTCAATTGTCTTCCACTCAAAATAATCCTTATGCCGAACTGGCATATTCTACTACTCTTCATGTGTAAGGGACCTGTCACAGACCTTGGTATACAGGAAGAGCTCAGTAAGTAGTGGTGGTTGTTTCTGTTATTATCATAGAAAAATTAGTATCACTAATTTGCTCTCATGGTTGACAAACCCCATTAATCTCATTTATTACAACTCGTGGGGTTTCTTCTAATCTTGGATTTAAACAGGCTATGCAAATTTATGGTTATAATCTTAATAACATCTGATCTGATGAACCGAGGCCAGAAAGGCTGTTGAGAAAAGGACCACAAATACTATGATAAATAGCATGCCACCAAGTGCAGGGTGAACGGGTCTTTCCAGTTGGTTTTGTTGACAAGGTGCTTCGTTTTTCCTTCCATTTATTTTATCCTGAAGGTGGAGCAGGTGCTATTTCAGGCTAAACACTTTGTGAACCCATTTACCACCCTTCTCTAAGTCCTGATTGGCCCATAAGTCCTTCTTATACCTTTGCATTCCATTTTCTGCAGGTGTCTCTTACTTGGAAGCTTTGGAATTTATTAGTCTCCCTTATAAAAACCTGGGAACAGAGACAGTGACTGAGCCATCTCATCAGTCTGGTTTCTCATGGAGTAGTCGTCAACTTGTCATCGACTTTTAGGGAGCTGCTTGAAATAGCCACAACTTCCTCTATCTTTACTCCTTTTCCTTAGAAAATATTATAGATTATAGTGTAATTATAATAAAACAGCAGAGTATAAAAATAGTCATTTATAGCCATTTAAAAGATGCAAGATAGTACAAAAAATATAAAGAAGAAAAAAATCATGTATAGTCCTGTGTACAGAAACAATCACTGTGAAAATGTTGCAGTCTTTCCACTTAGTCTCTTTCTAAGTGTTTCTAAGTCTCTTTCTTAGTGTTTATTATTTTAACATGGCTGGGAGCATTCTATCTGTACCACTTGATCTTGATTTTATTTCTGTTTAACCTTCTAACATAAATATTTCTCTTGGTTAAAATGTTTACATTTTAAATAGCTCCATAATATTTAATTTGTTGTACCATAGTTTACTTAAGTTAATCTCATTTTGGACATTTAAGTGGTTCCCAGTCTTCTGCTTTTATAAATAATACTACTATTATGTATAAGAATGTATTTATAAATAACAATGCCTTTATAAATAGGAACATCTGCTCCAAATAAATAAATGCATTTTTGCCAGTAATGCAGCTTATTTATTAAGATAGTTTCTTAGGCTTATCATGACAAAGATTATTAGTACATGTTGCCAGACTCTTCCAGAAAGGTTGCATGAATTTTCAGTCTTACCTGGAGTATATGAGAATGTCTCACTGAACTCTTACCAACAAGAGATATTCACCTTAATATTGTGTTTTTCTTACTGATAGGCAACACATATTATCTTATTTTAATGTACTTTAAAACCTTATTAATGATGTCGTTTCTATACTTGTTAACTGTTTTGTGCATTTCATTTTCAATTACAGGCCTCCTTTTTTTTCTGTGAGGTGATAGTGTTTTTATTTTTTTAGGCCTGAATTTTTAAAAACATACAATTAGGCTTTTTACTTTGTGTTAGGTTTGAGTAAAAAGTCTACTTCTTCACCACCAATTCCCTTTAAACTTGTTTTGGATCAATGTCTTATGAGTTTACCTAAACTCTTTTGAAACCTATAGTATTTTTTTATGTGCTTTAAGCTTTTAGAAGTTTCTCCTTGTGATAATTTTCAGACTTTGGAGAACAACTCCATAGCCATGTTTAATTACCCTTTCTTTCGGTGTTTTTCCTTCAGCCTTTACATTCTGACCACAGAGCAGACTGAAGAGCACAGGCTTTCAGTTGGTTTTCCTGAGGAATATGTCACTCCTAATTCTATCTGCATAGAACAGAAGTACATGAAATACTTCCTGTAATTTGTAGAACTGAATCTCAAAATTAAGGTACATATATGTGGAACATACACAGGTGACTTTTAAATTTATGAGAATATGAGATGAAATTAGAGATTAGGGATTAGTTGGTTTATTTCTCCATCTTTATGCCAAATAGTGTTTTATCCTTGAGCTACGCCTACGTGGTTGTCCGCATGATCATGCTATAGACTACTTTCCGTTGCTTCTACTTCTGTGAGCTCCAGGGAGATGAGGACAGCCTGAGAATTAGACTGGGATTGAAATCTCAGTTTTACAATTTAGTTGCTTAGTAACCTTGGACAATGCACATAGCCTCACTAGGCCTTTGTTTCCTCATGTTCGAAGTGAGGAATGATAGTACTTACCTCTTAGAATAAATGAAAAGATTAAATGGGATTTCATGATCTGCCTCACTAGCTTGGCGTGTAAGTTTGGTCATGCCTTTTATGAATCCCTCCATGCCAATAAATTTGGGATCCCCTATTTAAAATCTCCTTTACAATTTAACCAAGAACCCCAGGTGCTTATTCTTCCAAAGGAGTCCCCTTCACAACCTTAGAGTGAAACTCAGAAAAGCGTAACCAGTCCACTAGTAGGCCCTGGTTTCAGCTGTCGTTTTTGTTGGGACCTTTTAAATTAATCGGTCCCACCTAGTTCAGTGGGCCCTTACCCACTGCTACTTTCTCGCACACAACATGGCTGTGCCCAAGCTTGGCCTCTCAAGGTTACTTCTCTTTAGGTTATATCTACATACTCAGTCATTGTGTCCTGTATTACCTTGTGACAACTGTGCCAGGGTGACTGGATACAGAGGAATTTGTCACTAGTCCAGACATCTCTTTCTTTCACGGCGGGTTATTGGATCTTGGTATCTTTTCTTGAAGGCGGATGTCATTTGGAACCATCCAAATCCATTTGAGAAATTCTGATAACGATGAATTTCAAAAGGGTAGGGCCAAGGTCACCTTACCCTCCAGGATGCTCCTTAAATCCACTGTGCAAATTTAACCCCCCATGCAAGTGACTCTTCTAGGAACAGGGAAGGTCTACCAGGGAACTTTTTGACATCCAGACAGAAATGTTTGATACTTCTCTTAATAAATACGTTTTTTTTTTTTTAAAGTCGTGCTTCATCAAACATAGCCACATATACATAAAGCACCTAGCATGCCCCTGTCACCTTGCAGGTGCTCAGAAAATTAGTTCTCTCCCCACTTTCATTTCTCCTTAGCTCTACCACACCTCTGCATTATTTAAACTGGAAACATGTAGCTTTCCAGAGACCTAACCCATTCCTGCTTAGCCCTGTGTAAATACACTACAGATGGTTCTGGGTTGCCTTCTAACAGGCTTGCTAAGCTTGGTGTAAACATTGGCTTGTTCTCAGGTGTAAAACAAGAGTTGATGGCAACAAGTTGTCATGCTGACTTCTGCTGGCCTCTAGCGAGGTTCCACCTTTAGAGATGCTTTGGGGTGTGTTGGTCTAGGACAGTTTATACTTTCTTCAAATAGTTAGATTTTATTTTACATTTGTATTCAACTTTATTTTTATTCAGTAAGCATGCCCATTTTATCATGGAAAATAGTTTGCTAATCCACAAATGAACAATGCATAGCTAGTATTCCTCTTAAGACAGGCAGATGCTTTTATAAAGAATGCCTTGTCACCAACCTTTGCCCCATAAATAACCTTTCTGCTCTCTGTGAGAACGGGTGTGGCCCCTGCTATTTTGGAGGTTTGGTTTCACAGAACCATATTTTCCTCGTCTGGTTTCACCATGGTGCCTGGTTAGAATACACAGAGGGGCCCCTGGGCCATTGTGGTCAGATGCTGACCTCAGACCATTTTCAGACTCCAGACAAGGTCTTTACTACACCCTTGCAGAATTCCCAGACTTCACCAGAAGGCCCAGGGGTGTGGCATCACAAAGCCAATGCTATTTTCCAAAAGAATTATTTTGAGTACAGAAATGTTTCATGAGACCAAGTCAGGTGCTTAATATCATATTATTCTTACAGGTGTTTAATTATTAACTTTAGACACAAATTCTAATAGAAATAGAAAGAAGAAAAACTGAGACTAATTCTGAAGCTTTCTCAAAATGATCCTTAGTCCCTCCTGACATTTCCTTATCTGGCAGCCTTTTGCTTTAAAATTTTCAACGGAAATGCTTTGCTGTGACGTGGAGCTTTGGCTTAGCTGCCTTTGTTTTTTCCAGAATCAGCCTTTATCTCTACAAAACATTGCATCTCAGCTCTTTGAAATCCTCATTGAATTTGGAGAAATTATATCTTGGCATCCAACCTATTTTCCTGGAACACAATGTGATGCTGACGACATAGCCCAGTCACTCCACTTGACAATAAGTTTGCTTGTCTCATTTCACTTGAATATTCAGTGGTGAGTAAGAACAGAAGTGGAAAGCCTTACTTACCACAGTTTATTATATGTTTCATGCCCATGATAATTGCTTTTATAATGGCACTCGTAAATGAATTGATCAGATTAGGATGAATCACCTGGCTGGCCAATAGCTATTGGAATGATTCTCCACGCCTGACTTTGTTGCATTATTACAAAACGTGGCAGGATAGGCTTGCCCAGCCATTGGGGCAGATGTTCATTTGTAATGCTGCCATAAGGAAATAAGGAGATGAGAGCAAATTGTTCCAGCAGCTCAGCCTGCCCTGCCAACAATTCGGAGGAGGAGCTGCCAGTGGGGCTGCAGGTACCTGGGACTCTGGAACTTGTTTTCACAGTGGTGTCAGCCGTGATGATGGGCCTGCTCATGTTCTCGTTGGGGTGCTCTGTGGAGATCCGGAAGCTGTGGTCGCACATCAGGAGACCCTGGGGCATTGCTGTGGGACTGCTCTGCCAGTTTGGGCTCATGCCTCTAATTGCCTATTTCCTGGTCATCAGCTTCTCTCTGAAGCCCATCCAAGCTATTGGTGTGCTCATCATGGGGTGCTGCCCAGGGGGAACCATCTCTAACATCTTCACCTTCTGGGTTGATGGAGATATGGATCTCAGGTAAGTTACACTGGGGGGAGCTTGGTGGTGGTGGTGGGGGGGTAGGTAACTGATACTTTTTGTGTTGAAAACTCTGCTAATCTTTAGGTAGAGATCCAAGTGGGAAAGTTTTTACAGAGAATTGTTCGGTCCTGGAAGGACTTTCCTTTCTGAGCTTAAAATGGACTCTGTGGTGATTGTCCTTTGTATGAGTGGCAACTACTTTTCTGAGTAGTGGGGTTTGGTTCATATGCAATAGTGAAGGTAGGTCTCCTCATCCAATGGCGCTTCCTAGGCTTGAACTCAAGTTCTCACCCACACTGGCTGCTTTAACAATAGTCCTGGCTTCACAGTTTCCCAGAACAAAGGCTGAGAATCCTAGGAAGCTAATGACAGTGGTTTGAAAGCTGTGGTGGTGGTGGTGGTGGTGGTGTCATAACCAGAATGAGGACCTTGTAGCTCTGATCAGGGGTATGTGATTGACATATCCTGTTTTAAATGCCAGAGGTGGCCAATTGAGTTGACTTGGGCAGCAACATAAAGACTTATGACTAAAAATGTTCTTTCTTGTTGCTTTTCAGATACTTAACATTCATCAGTAGAATCTCATTCTTTTCATTCAAGCCAGTGACCTTATTCCCGATTATGGCTGTAAACAAATGCCCCTGGAACGCATTAGGCTTTATCACTCAGTTATGCTTTAATGAGGATAAATTAATCATATTTTTTTAGGGTACATGTTTAGGTGAACCAAAAAGAGCATATGAGGAAAGAATAGAGGAGTCACAACTGGAAAAATGAAAGCTAAAAACAGTGATTTTTTTTTAGATTCTTTGCTTACTTATGAACACACTGTTTCACCTCCTGCCTGGGGAAAGAACTACTTATAAATTTAAATTTTTGTTTGATGTGTATGCCATTTAGTTGAGATTTATTATTTGATGAATGAATGAATCAGAGGTGCTGACTGTGCTGGCAGTTGATGTTAGTGAGTCAGCTGCGGGTATGGGTTTCTAGTTTCCTGCATGTGTAACACATGGAACATATTTCACCTATAAATTTTAATGGATGCAGACCAATAATTAATTTTCATATGGCAATGTTTTTCGTTACCCACTTATCAAAGATTTTAAAAGAATCACTTGATGCATAGCTAATTCAAGTTCGATACAATTGATCATTAACATAATAATTGGGAACTGATAAATATTCTTTACATGAAGTCCATGTGTTAGCCATAAATTCTGCGACCTGAAAGTTTTTGGAAAGAAAAAGGAAACATTTATTGAGTGCTCTGGTAGGCCTGAGGTAGATGCTTTCATATATTCTCTTTCTCTTCTTTCTTGGCTCTCATAATAACCTTGACCTTTTATTATTCTGAATTTTACAGCTGAGAGAATTGTGACTTAGATGGGTTAAATAGGTTGCCAAATGCTTCAAGTGAGCATGGCAGAACTCAGATTGAATTCACATCTGTTCCTCATCAGGCTGTAGTTTAGGCACTTTCTTCCATGCCATTTACTAACAATAGATCTTCTGAGTAGGAGCGTAAATCTTTAAACAGTGTTCTCAACCACTTGTGTTCTGGGAAAGAGAACATTTATTACCTTCATCTCTTATTAGCCAACATTGTAATAAAAACACCAATGAATAGGAAGTCTATAAAAGATAAAGCTCATTTTACCTCCCTTAATTAGCTTTTAACTTTGGTCAATTTATTTAACCTATAAGCCTTACCTCCTCACTTGTAAAATGGTGTTAAAATTACTTATTCATCACAAGATTATATTTTGTGGAAGATACAAGGTACATAGTGGGTATACAACAAATATTAGCTACTGTTCCCTTTGACTTTGAGTCGCACAAACAAAACAATCAAAAACAAAAAAAACAAGTAAAAAATAATCAGTAAGAAATGACATTTTAAAATGGGGACTAAACATTAGATTTTCTAAAGCTTATAGACACAAGGGTAATAAAAACTCAGTTCTCAGTAAAAAATTGCAAAAAGGAGAAAATTCAGTATTATTGAGTGAAATGACATCCAAGCTCATTATGTTTCTTCCCCCTTGCTTACCAACAAAGAACTTTTCGGCAAAACTCAGTAGATTGTCATTGATAGGAATTCTGTTTTTCATGCTGGATAAAATTCAAGAGCATTTAGGACACCATCTTCATTTTACAAACAAGAAAACTGAGATTTAGCTCTCTGCGGATGACCCCAAACATGTTTTTCATGCTTTAACTCTGTGTTCATTCAGTCTACTTGCAGTTCTCTATTTGTTTACCCCAAACAGGCCATTTCAGAATCAACATGTTTGAATCAGTTTCTGCATCCTGAGCATCTGATGATGACACCAATTATCCTTCCAGTTACCTGGGCTCATCATTTTAGCATTCCTCCTTGACTCCCTTTAGTCTTCACTTTGTTCACTCAGTCTGCTGTCCAATAACCTACTCTCTTGCATGTCACCCATGGCTATTGCTTCCTGCCTGTCTCCATTGCCATTTCCTCAGGTTAGCCTCTCACAATTTCTTTCTTGGCCTGTTGCAGTATATTTACAATGTTTTCTCCACCTTCAGTCTCCCCATCATGGTTTTGTAGTAAGTGGAAAAGGCAGGTTCTGGGGTCAGATGGCCTATATTTAAATACTGACTTGGGACCTCTTTTCTGTAACTGGAAATCATAGTACTGCCGTTAAGATATTGTGAGGAGAAAATGAACATATTCTACATATAAAGGCTTCTCGACATCTGCTAAACTAAGCCAGGGTAGTTTAGAAACTGGATGCAAACTAAGCCAGATCTAATTTACTTCTCCAGGTTTATTTCCCATTAACCCCATAAGCACAACTGGTCTACAGTTAAAATGGGATACTCACTGTTCTCTAAACGCACTCCACACTTTTTCAACTTTTTTTGCCCATGTTTTTCCCACAGCCTAGAATGCTGACAGGGTTGATTCTATCCCCTCAAGTCATAATGTTATCTGTCATTATAACTGTTCTGGAAAGCAATTAGCCCACATGTATAGAGAACCCAAAAAATTATCCTGCCCATGGATGGAGCTCAGCTGATCTTGGATGGGCGCTCTCACATGTTTGGGGACTGGCTAAATGTAAACTGATCTTAGATGCCTCATATTGGACAACTGGGCTCTACTCCACGTGGTTTTTCGTTCTCTAGCAGGCAGCCTAGACCTACTTATATGATAGTGGCAGGGTTCTGAAAAAGAGGAAGCATACAAGCATCTTGAGGCCCTATGCTTGGAATCAGTTTATTATCACTTTCATTGCATTTCATTGGCCAATGCAAATTTCAAGGCCAACAGAGATTCAAGGAATGGAGAAGTAGATTCTGCCTCTTGATGGGATAAGCTGCAAAGTCATATTGCAGAGGGCATGGATAAGTGAGGGGTAAATATTTGGGACATTTTTGCAGTCTACTATACTAAGAATGGACAGAATTCTTGCCATGAGGGTAGGACATGAAAACTAAGATCTGGTGGTACAGTGTAGTAGTTCGATATACCAGTCTACAGCCAGTAAGCAGATCTGTTATTTACTAACTAGGTCATCTTGGCAGCTCATGTAACTTCTCTATGCCTCAGTTTCTTCTCTTCTAAAATAGAGAGAAACAGTCTATACCTGAATAAGCCCGATCCCGTCTGATCTCGGAAGCTAAGCAGGGTCGGTTCTGGTTAGTACTTGGATGGGAGACCGCCTTGGAAGACCAGGTGCTGTAGGTGTAAAAAAATAAAAAAAAATAAGGGATTATAAACTGACAAGGTCTTTGTAATCTGTGAGATCAACCAAGAGTTGCCTCACCTAAAAAAAAAAGGGAGGGGGGAGAAACATAACCTGCCTCATGGGTTATTGTGAGGATTGAATGAGTTATTATATATACAATACTTAGAATCTCATCTGGGACAAAATTCTATATGAGATGATGGTGATGATGATGATGAAGATAATGATTGTTATTGGGACAAAAAAGGGGTCTGTCTACCTGCGTGCATCTAAGCCAAAGAAGAGATATGTACAGGTTTTGCAGCCAAGAAAGTAAGGTTTATTAGAGAGTTGCAAGTTCCAAAGACACAGGCAAGCTATTGCTCAAAGGCCTGGCTCCCCAGGTGTCTTAGGAGTACAGATTGTATAGGGAAAAATCAATAGTCATGGAAACTAAGGGAGTTGGGATCATGACAGCTACTGATTGGATGATTGGAAGGGGATGAGGTAATTGATCGTTGTGTCTGATTCTGGAATCAGCCATGGTGCCATCCGTTTGTTCCCGTGGCCAGTAGGGTTGTTGTTTTGCCTCGATGGGCCTGGAGCTGGAACACATCTAAAGCCAAGATGTTGTCCTTAGTCTAAAGTCCAACAGAAACCTATTATCCTCGTGATTATAGATCTGAGGCTTGGTTAATCTTATGTCCTAAGGCTTAATGATTGAAGGAGCCGGCATACAGAGCATAAGGGCAGAAAAAAAGCAAGTGAGTCACAATGCCATTATCTGAGCAAAACCAGCTTGAATCAGAGAAAAAAAATTATGTGAAAGAAATGAAGTTTCTTCAATGTGAGATTACATTATTATTATTGTTATTATTATTATTAATTATTATTATTATATGGGTCAGACAGAAGAGCACTGAGTCAGGGGTCTCTGTTTTAGTCTCTGCTCAAGGAACCGTGTGCTTTTGAGCAATTTACCTCTCTGGACCTCAGTTTCCTCATTTGTAAAATCAGTAGATTAGACTGAGGTCCTTTTTTATGTTTTGTATTATGGTAAAATATACATAACATAAAATTTACTATTTTAATCATTTTAAGTATATAGTTTGGTGGCATTAAGTACATTCACATTGTTGTATAATCATCATGACCATCCATCTATAGAACTTATTCATTCTTCCAAACTGAAACTCTGCGTCCATTAAACAATAACTCCCCCTTCCTTCCAGGCCCTGGCAGCCACCATTCTTCTTTCTGTCTTTATGAATTTGACTACTCTTTGTATCTCATATAAGTGAAATCATAGAATATTTGTCCTTTCGCGTTTGGCTTATTTCACTTAGCATAATGCCTTCAAAGTACATGCATGTTGTAGCATGTATCAGAATTTCCTTTTTTTTTTTAAAAAAAAGGCTAAATAATAATCCATTATGTGTTTATATCACATTTTGTTTATTCATTCACTTGGCTTTTTCCACCTTTTGGCTGTTTTGAATAATGCTGCTATGAACATGGATGTGCAAATATCTGTTAGAGTCCCTGCCTTCAGTTCTTTTGGGTATCTGAGGTCCTTTTAGGTTTTAAGTATCTTATGACAATAGGAAAAGAAAATCAAATTATAAAGTCTAAGTGTCCCCCTCTCTTCACCCCAGTTTTAATTGTTTCTCCTGAAACTTTTTGACAGAGATGCCTCCCCTCTCTGTCTCCACAGAGTCAAATATGTAATTCTTTCCTGTCATCTATTGGAGAGTGTTGCAATAGTTGGGTTACTAATCTGCCTCATCCACTAGGTCTGTAAATTCCTTGAGGGCTTGTTCATCTTCGCACGCTCTGTGCCAGCCTGGTGGTTGTAGGTGCTTGGTAAATGTTGAGTGAATGACTGAAGGAAAGTTTCTGACTGCATGTGTGTGTTATGAAAACTACTCCTGAAATACAGTCAGTTTACTGGTGCAACTCAGGACAGCTCCCGTGTCTTTAGTTTGACAACTTTTGATATACAAGATTCATTCTTCCTGAGAATGTATTTGTGTCCTCAGCTTCAGAGAAGGGCTTCTGGTGGTGGTGTTCAGTGGCCAGTTTTGACCTTTAAAGAAGCTCCTGGTCCTTCTGCAGAGACCCTGGAAATAGGACTTCAGATTCTTCAGGTCTGTCCAACACAGACTAGTAGAGAACTGAAGAACATCTTAAGAGGCAGAGTAAATATTTTTAGTGGTCTAAGCTTTTGTAGCTTACATTTATTGCTATATGTAAGAGAACATTTAAGAATCGTCCTTGTTGCTAGTATGTAACTCTTGAAAAATTTTTTCATTGGTAGGTGCAGGACAATTTCCTTAGAAACTGGAGCTCAGAACATTCAGATGTGCATCACCATGCTACTTTTTTTTTTTTTTTAAATCTCCCACAATCTATGACATATTTATCATTATGGGTCAATTTAATTTTTCTTTTAAACAATATTCTCAGAAGTAAACGAAGATACCATATGTGGTTGTAAAACCAGAGCTATAGGAAAACCAGAAAAACTCACCATTGCATTTATTTAGTTTTGTCAGTTCACTGTCTTTAGACCTTGAACTATAGGCAAGTCTCATTATAGTCTATATTATTATAAACTTAACTTTCATAATGAAGATATTCCTATGTCTGGAGAATGATTTAAAGCACTGATTCCGCGGTTTTGGTTTGCAGAATTTTATGAATAATCTCTGCAAAACCAGTGCCTTCTCTATCATTCTCATGTATGACTTCATGTCAGTTTCTGTAACTCTTTGTAGTTTAATTTCTTGTGTATATAATGGAAATAGTACCATAGGTTATTGCATAGATGAAAAGAGAAAAGGTATCTAAAAGCATGAGGTATAATACTTAGCAGGTAGTGATCAATAAATGCTAGTTATCATTATTGAGATGCAGCAGAAAGGAGTAACATTTATATTTGGGAATGGAAAACCTGGTCTTGAACTCTTTTCTAGGGCCTAGTCTGTTGATCTGATCTTATAGCATCCTCCATTTCCATCTGGCTACCCAGATAATTTTTAATTTGTTTTCAGTGGGGGAAGTAAGTCTGTACTTTCATAGTTTGGCATGTCATAGTTTCTGATTTTATTAGTTTAAAACTAAAATAACATCTGAATAATTTAAACCCTAATTGCAAAATGGTATACTTATGGACACTACATTTTCACATAATGCATATATGTGTAATTTCCATGTTTTAAGGGAGGTTCAGGATTTACCTGTTTGTCTAGACTTGCTGAATCTGTCTCATTATTTTCTGTAATAGCTCGGGGATGGTGATGCCATTCTTAGTGCAAGTGGAATCTTGTTATATCTGTCAGATTTTGCCAGCAATTTTCCTATATGTGAATAGCTGAGAGACCTAGTTAGCTGTATCCTCTGTTTATGCTACGTTGGAATTTCATGGCAGTAAAACAAAAAACTCCATTTCCATCTGGCTACCCAGATAATTTTTAATTTGTTTTCAGTGGGGGAAGTAAGTCTGTACTTTCATAGTTTGGCATGTCATAGTTTCTGATTTTATTAGTTTATTAGTGACTTTCCATTGCACTCATACATGCTCACTGTGTGCTTTTCCAGCTTTGTCATCCTATAGAACAGTTAGCAGAGAACCAGAATTATCTCTCACCATCCTTGACCATTCCTGTGAGCATCAGTTGTCTAAAGGATGGAGGCAGTAACCTATATAATCAATGATATAGAATCAGCATGATGTAAATCTCACATTTTCCTTTCCATAGTCATGAATCTTACCTTTCTGCTGTTTGAGCTAAAGCCATGCAGGGGGAAAATTCTGTGTTAGTTCTCCAGAAGTTCAAGAGTAAAGCGAAGTAATAAACAGTTTTTTTCAGGACTTGGTCACATGAAGTGCCAAGGAATGTAGTACTACAACAGGCTAAGAATTTAGAAAAGCTTCCCAGACACACTCTCTTCATGGATACAGAGGTTCGAGAGCTGTGGCAAATGCTTTTCTTCCTTTATCTGCTCTCTAGCTAGGAGTCTTCATTCAAAGTAAGCATTCTCAATAGGATAGAATAATTTTAAGTTTCATTTGGAATAAAATATATGCAAGAACTGCTAAGAAAAGTTTGAAAAGAAAAACTTATGTAGAAGCGTCTGCTCTATTATACACTAAAACACACTATCAAAACACTAATTAAAACAGTTTGGTGTTTGCAAAGGAAAAAACATTTTGCTTACACTTGCACATTTAATGTGTAGCGAAGCTGGCACTTCACATTAGTGGGTCAATATAGAAAACAATAGATTATTTTCATACCTTATACCATATAAAATGTGTATTTTAGATGAGTTAAAACTATAAATATAAAATAACCTATAAAAAAGTAAAAAGTGGGGATAATATTTGAATAACCTCAGTGTAGGGGGAAATCTTTAACAAGACAAGAAACTCAGAAGCCATAAAAAAATGGACAGATTTGACTATCTCAGTGTTAATTACTTATTATGAAAAAAGTAATAAACATAATCAAAAATATACAATAAGCTTGGCAAAGATATTTGCATTACATGTGATATGTACCCTAATTTTAAAAGAGCTCCTAAAAGTTGAGAAAAAAAATCAGACAAGCAAAAGATGTTTAGAGAGGACATCCAAGAAGCTAGCAAACATGAAAGAGGCCAGCAAAAATGAAAGAAAGCATTTTTCAATGTTCTCATGAGAATTAAAAGCGATCAGTCACATCCAGTGTAGAAAAGATTGTGAAATGCAACTAACTTTTTGGAAAATAATCTGGTACTATCTGTTAAAATAAAAAACAGACTTTTGACATAGCAATTCCACTTTCTGGAATCTATTTTACAGAAATGAAAGTGAAGTATGTGTAAGGATGTTTATTATAGCATTGTTTATAATGGAAGAATACTCAAAGCAATTTACTTATCATTAATGAATTGACTGAAGAATTATGGCATATTTACATTATGGTGTACTGTGCAATTTTTTAAAATAATGAATTTAAGCCACATGTGTTGTCTTTAAAGGATGTCTGTAATATAAGTGGAGGGAAAAAAAGCAACCAAGTTGAAGAGTAATGTGTATTATGTGATTGCTTCAAAAAGAAAAACAAAAGAATAAACCTCTATTCATCAAATAAGCATGTATGAAACAGGACAGCTTAATAGAAAAATAAAAGAGAAAAGCATGTATGAGAAATACCTATGAATTACCTCAGTCTAGATTTCTGAAAAGGACACCAATCAGTTAAATATTTGCTCCTTAAAATGTTACTCACATTTGTACTTGGAAGAGCCTGATTTTAGTTATGTTTTAATAGAAAGTTCTGTTCCTCTAGATGGCTATAATGGGTGTCTGCCATTTGAATTCAGTGTAAAGGGGTCATTTCAGTAAGATTTTTCAAGGGTCACCTGCAGTCACATGACATATGAGAAAGGCAGAGAGAACATTTTCTTAGCACCAGTGTATTGACATATTGGCTCATCCTTTGATTCATAAATTTATTCAATAAGTATTTAATGAGCCCCTCCTGTGTGCTGTAGCATGAAGCTATGCCAAATTCCTAGGGATGGGGTGGTAAATAAGCCCCTGTCCTCTAGCAGCTCACAGTCTGGCACACGTTGGCAGGTATGCAGCTCTCATGTAGGGTACAGTGTGTGTGCAGTACGTTAGGTAATGCCAATAAAAGTGTGTCCAGAGGGCAATGGCAGCAATCGCCCAGGAATAAACACTTGAAGTACAAAGAGGTGGTACACAGCAGTGCTGAGGAAGGAAAAGCCCATAGCCCACCAGGGTTGGACAGGAAAAGCTTTAAATGCCCCCATGCCAGTGTATGGACACTATTAATTGTAGGGCAAAGCCTAAGGTAAAATATGATAGAGAAACCTCATTTAACCAGATTGATAGCAATACTGCACAGTCCCTTACAAAGATGGAAGAGACATTCATTTATTTTTTTATTGTAGAAAATTTCAAATATATATAAAAGTAGATAGACTGGTATAGCGAACACTTCCCCTGGCTTTCTACATGTCACCAAGCTTTTACAGTTACCAGCATGTGATTCATCTCATTTCATCTCTACTCTCTCCTTGCCCAATGAATTATTTTGAGGCCAACTCCAGGTATTATTTTATCTTTAAATATTTCAGTATTTGTGATAGATTGTGAAGTTTGGCCAAAAGTCCTTCCATTCTCCAAATCACCTTCCTTTGCAATGTGATAAGGTGGGTTTTCCTCCCATCCAGAGTCGGGGGACATTTTTCCCTATCTCTTGAGTCTGGGCTGGTCGGGTGACTTGCTTTGACCAATAGAATGTGGCACAAGCAATGCTGTGTGACTTTCAAATAGAAACTTCAAGAAGTCTTGCAGTTTCTGCTTCTACTCTCTGGAATGCTGTTGCCCAGAGACTTCCAGGTAACAAGATATGTTGAATATAAATCAATAACTTTGGGCACACGGCTTTTCATAGTTTTGAAGGTGTATCTTTAGGATAGATTCCCAGACATGGGATTGCTGGGTCAGACAGTAATGTGTATGTAATTTTGCTAGATATTGCCGAACTCTATCCACGAGTATGCCATTTCATATTTTTACTAGCAATGACTGAGAGTGCAAAAGGAATGTTTTTAATATCATTGAAGTACAATGGTTGCTGCTTTGCCAGAAGTACATTCTTCTGATAGAAAATGTTAAAGTCATCATAGATAGTTTTATAGGCAGGGTAATTAGATGGAAAGGTTGATGATATGTATTACAAGGAAAAACAATGGGTGACCTGCAGGCCTGATAAAGTGCTGGAGGACTCTTGTTTTCTCTGCAGCAGACCTCAGCCCTATGCAGGGTCTCCTTCCTCTGCTTGGTGGGCTGGGGGAGGTCTGCCTCTCAGCCTCTCAGCGATTTGTGTCACGAGCACAGGTTGGTCACATACTATGTGCAAGGCAGTCTGGTGTGAGAACTTAAACAATGAATATTAAAAATTTCCCAGATTTTCTGGGCCTAGCGTTGAAGTAAATGAAGTCTTGCTTTACCCCTGGGTTATGACGTGTGATGTGCTGTTTGCCTTACCTCCTTAGGTCGAGCAGCATTCATAGTGTCCATGAACAGTCTGTATGCGCTCGAACAGATTGCATAATTTTTTCCAACAATTTAAAGATAAAATATTTATTTGGCCTGGAGGTTATCACTTTTCCATTTACCTTATCTCTCCTAATTTTACTGATTTATTCTTTCACTGGTTCTATCACCCAGATAGGGAGGAACGATAGCCTAAGCTCGCGAGTTGGAGGTAGTGGAGGTGGGAGATAGAAACGGTAGGTTGGGGGGGCACAAAAAACTAGGGGAAGGTTGGATGGCACTAAATCAACTTCTTTGGTTCTCATCCTCTTTGATCTTTTGTCGGCATTTCGCCTGCATTCAGGAGCTCTCTTTTCTTAGCTTTCATGGACTGTACCCTCCTGTTTGTCCACCCAGTCTCTGTCTGAGCGTTCTCTGCATGCACCGGGGCTCTTCCAAGGCCCGGCTCTGCTGTCCTTGGTTTCGCATGCTTTTTTCCTTGCACCGGAATCACGTATTTTAATGTGTAACCAAGTGCTTTTCTCCAATTAAAAAATGTAAAGGCTTAAAAAATAAGACCTTACATATTTGGAAAAAAATAAAAATACATTACAAATTTATGAAGCAATAACTTATTTCATACAATGCAATAAAAGTACAATAATTAAGATACTATTCAGTCATAAAAAGAACTGAACTACTGATATGTGCTGAAACATTATGCCAAGTGAAAGAAGCTAGACACACAAAGAAAGCCATTATTTTATAATTATTTTCATAGGAAATGTCCAGAATAGACCTTCCTATAAAGACAGAAAGTAGATTGCTTATTGGTTGCCAGGGCCTGGGGAAGGAAGGGACTGATGAGTGACTGCTAATGAGGTTGGGATTTCTTTTTGGGATAAGGAAAATATTCTGGAAATAGTGGTATTGGACAATCTTGTGATTATACTAAAAACACTTTATTTCATTTTATTATTATTTTTTAATTTTTTAAATTCATTAGTTTATTTTCGGTAATACTAAATTTAATTGTTCAAGAATTTAAAAATGTATAAAAAGATATTTAGTGAAGGGTTTCTCTGCCAGCCCTGTCTCCCGTCTGCCTAGTTTCCTTTATTCTTCCCATTAAGTAATCATTCCTGTTAATTTCTTACATATCCTTACTAACAAAAAACACTTTAAAATGATGAATCGTGTGGCCTATCAGTTATATCTCACTAGAGAAAAACAGAGGGAAAAAAATCTTTATAGTACCTAGCAAAATGTTTAGGGCCAGTAAATCCTTAAGTAAATATGAGTTAATTGATGGATGTCAAGAACTGGAAATCTTTTTCCAGACCACAAACCTAGCTACATTCGTTGAATAAAAACACAGGAGTGAACTTTAAGTGACTTACCCCATGTAATCTCTAAGAAGTTGTGTCCCAGGAGCTGCTTTTAGTTAAGGACTAGCTTCTCTATTTAAACTCCCTCTTATGCATTATTTTAATTTTACTTTTCAGCATCAGTATGACAACCTGTTCCACAGTGGCTGCCCTGGGAATGATGCCACTCTGCCTTTATATCTACACCTTGTCCTGGAATCTTGAGCAGAATCTCACCCTTCCATATCAGAATATAGGTTTGTATGTTTATGAAATGGAATAATAATAGTAATGGTAATGGTAAGAATAATAGCTATTGTTTGCTTTCTGTCTCTTTTATGCAGGTTTTTTATGTATCTTATTTAATTCTCTAAATAACCTTGTAGTATAAATGCTATTACTAGTTCCATTTCTTAGATTTTCACGATTAGAGAGGCTATGTAACTTGACCAGCTCATAAGGGTGGAACTAGAATTCTGACTCAGGAATCTGACTGCAGAGTCCAAGCTCTTAACCCTTATAAGAGTTCACTTTTGAAAATAAAGCCAGAAAACTTACTTACTAAAAAAACTTTATAGCTCTTTGCCACATCTACTGTGAGGATGAAGACCCTTCTCAGCAATCAGACTGTCGACATTCCAGAAAATGTGGACATCACTCTGCAGGGATGCAGTTATTGTGAAGGGCCCCAGAGGCACCCCGCAGAAGTCACATCAGTATAGAATTCAGTCTCTTTGGAAAGAAAAAGAAGAGGATTCAGGTTGACAAATGGTGGGAAAATAGGAACAGCTACTGTTCACACTATCTGTAGTCATGCAGCAAACATGATCACGGTGTTACACAGCTTCTGTTACAAGATGAGGTCTGTGTATGCTTACTTCCCCATCAGCGTCGTTATCTGTAGTTGTAGAGGGTGACCCCATACATAGGAGAGTGGCTCTCTTGTTGAAATCCAAAATTTATTGGGTGAAAAATATATCCTCAGGGTTCAGATGAGGTCAGGTGTTGCCTGTTCAGTATCTCAGGCCACATGTAATTTAATTCTTGAAGGAAATGACATTGAACTTGTATCAAATTCAGCTATTTTGATTTAACAAGCCACAACAATTAATTAAAAACAAAGATATCAGAAAATTTTTGGAAAGTATCTATGTTTTTGAAAAAGGAACGGTTCAGGCTGATGAATAAGGTCAATATTGTCCAGCTACGGAAACACTAAAATGTTAGATGATCCCTCAGACTTATTAAAAGTTGTGTATGGGCTTGGAAAAAATACTATATAATTCACTATAAAGCAAATGGACTTGTTATGACCAGAAGAGTAACTGAATTACAGTGGCTCTAATGAGAACTTAGTTTCCACAGTTCCAACTTCTCTATTGCCTGTGAACCTTGACTTCTTTGCTGATCAACATAAATGATTTCTATGGATTATTAAAGTGTATCCACATGCCACAACTCTACCATATCTTTCATTATCTCCTTTTCTGAATATTATTTCTCATTAAAGTGCCCTTTTTCTAGAGATCTCTGTGGACTTACTAGGCTTAGAAGAAAAGCTTGGTGGGGTGATCTGCCTGTTCTAGTTTGGTCACAGTCCTTGGAGAACTGGTAGAAACTGATTCTTAAATTCTAAAGTGTCAATCTGGAGTTTCAAGTAAGCAGTTGGAGGACGGTTTACAACCATAGTTCTTGTAGTTCAAAATCATGACTAGAGCGATCTCCTGATAACAGCTGGAGACTATTGAATTTGTAAAATATGAGTGAAGTCTTAATTTAGAAACCACGATTTTATGTGCAACCTTTTCTGATCAGTAAGTTACTTAATATATTCTATTTTGATAGTATATTCTAAAAGGTACTTGTAAACAATTAAAACCCAAAATATCATGAGCAAGTCATATAGCTTTGGAGCCAGTATTGCAGGCATTTGGCCAGGCTTGGAAAGTGGCACTGGAAAATGTCAATGTATGGATCCTGTTTGCAGGTAGATTTCTGCTCTATTCAGTCTGCTTTCAATGTCTTTGTTCACTCATGTTAATTAAAAGGCATTTTTTTTTCCTACCTGCCTTTGGGTTACCTAGCTACACTTGCAGAATATGAGAAGTTGCTTTGGCATGTGTAATAAATGCCATTTTAATGTCTGAAACAGGTATTCTTACTTTGTGAAGTAAATGACCCATTGGCTTCAAATAGGGAATAATAGCTGTAGTTGGAGAGAGTGACCCCATACATAGAACCAAAGAATATCACAGACTGAAAAGGGTCTTCCTGTTTTCTAACCTTTACATTTCCAGTTGTGTCTAAAATTCCATGTGGTTGTCAGAGGGATTCTGAGAGAAATGATGGATCGGGTATGGTGGCATTTAGTAGTATCATTAACCCTTCAAAGGCTGTGTTCCAAAGATTTAAGAAAAATTTTTTGAGGTGCATGAAGAAACAAAACAACTTTAATTAAAGCTTTTATCTATTTGAAATAGAAATTGTTGAGGACTGGGCAGTTAGGGTGAGAGGGGATACCATGTCTGACAGATTTTTCTTCTCTTCAGGAATTTCCCTTTTGTGCCTGACCATTCCTGTGATGTTTGGTGTCTATGTGAATTATAGGTGCCCAAAACAATCCAAAATCATTCTCAAGGTAAGCAACTCCACAGGGCTGTTTGCACATTCTCAGATTCAGAGACTTGACAGACAGATGTAGGTCATGACTGGAATAAATGGGCCAGTCAAATCTAGGCCCACACCCAGCAGTTTTCCTTATGTGTACTGCATTTTTGGATCCAACCTCCATATTTCCTCTGCTCTCTAAGCCTTTTTCTGTCATTTCCATAGGCCCATAAACCAAGGCTTATGACACTCTGGAAAGTGTGGAGCTCTTGCTGTAGTGACAGAAAAGCTAAGGCCTGTGTGGTCAGAGAGAACTCAGGGCCCATCATTCCCAAGGCCTCACACAGGCGCTTTCAAGTGTGCTTGAAATGGAACTAGGAGTATGGCTGGCTTCGTGGAAAATAAGGATGAAGGGCTGTCTTTCCAAAGCATTCCTGGGGGAGCTTCTAAAGTTGTAGTTGGCATATTACATGAACAGCTGTCACAATGAAACTATCTAGAACACACTGAGGAGTCAGGCCATGAAATAATGGGAACTGCAACCTCCTACTTCCTCTTGACTTTACAGGCCTGTCTTTTGTCTGTCGGAGAAACATGCACATGTCCTTGTTAAATGGCTTTTAAAAATTTCTAGCCAGAGAAGGCATTCTCAACAATGGTGTCAATTTTATAGGATGCTTTTCAATTTTCCAATTATGTATTGTTTTAGAAGATATAAGATTGTATTATGTGCTTTAATATTTTAAAAATGTTTTAGTTATAATTTACATTTACAAAGAAATCAACATTTAGGGCCAATCGGAAGTTCAGCAAATACATCTTTGTTCATTTTAGTTTGGTGTTTATGGTTTGGTTCAGTTTAAGCTCTTGCGTTTGGCTCTACCTGAAAAACACGGCCACTCCATTTGCCTGTATAAATAGTTGCTGGTTTCCCAGTTTGGTACAAGACTGAACAACTCCCACTATTCCTCCAGTGAAATGAGAAACGTGAGAAGCGGGGTTGACAAGCAGACAAATCAGTTGGGCACAGAGACCCGGAGGAAGGCGTCCATGTTGTGCATTTGGATTGCATCTGAGTGACTTTGTTATTTCAGTAGGAGAAAATTTCCAGTATGGTTATAATTTTGTTTATAAAACAAGAGAACAAAGTATAATCATGGGAACCTCTTACTTTTCAAGTACTCTCTCTCTGATTACTTTCTTAAAAGGGCATCTAACAAAAAAATGATTTTGATGTTTCCAGATCCTGTATTAGTCTATCAGTGTCAATGGAGAAATCGATAAATCAGTTTTATTATCTGTAAAGAGCAGATTTAAAACCCCTTTCATTTGGCTGTTCCACAGGACTTGGGGCAGAAAATATTTAATAATATGCATAAACATTCTAGAGAATCTTATTGAAAAACTAGGATAATTTAATCATTATTTTAGTATTTTTTTTTTCCTAGTCCTTTTTTAAATTTTGATCTGATTCATTTTCTGAACAAATTGCTCTTGGTGAATTTTAAAATTTTAAATCCATTTTTTGGTAGAAAGATGTAGAGGGATTTTTTAATAATCAGAGGCCTTCTTTGTGTGTTCCAGCATCTTCCCGTGAGGCAGGGGCCCAGTCTGTCCCTGTATTTGGGCAGTAAAAATGATTCCCGGAACACTTCTGTGGTTCATAAGTTGTTTTTGTTTTGTGCTGGTTCCCCATGACTACCTTCTCCACACCCTGAATCATTTCAAATCAAAGTTGACACTTTGCTGTTGCATAGGTTGCTGTCTATGTGGTGTAAATGAGAGCTTGCCAAGATCCTGATTTTCCCCAAATATTCTGGGTGTTGCTTCTTTCCCCTCTGATCTAAAACTCAAACCACTGGAAATTCTTTTGTTGATTTTTTTAGTTCTATTAAACAACAAAAGAGAACAGTATTCATTTAGGAGAGGTTAGTGGTATCTGTCAGTACCTCTCACATTACATTAATATTAGCTCAGAGTGTCTAACGAAAAATGAACAAATTTCATTTGGAAGAGAGACAGGCAGGGATCAAAGCAGTAAGGAGCCATTGGTGGCTGAAGAGGTGGTGGGAAGAAACTGGCGGATGGTCAGGCAGGGCAGATCTCCGAAAAGAGGTTACCAGCAAGGTGTCTAAAAGGTATGTGTAGGGGTGTTGGATGCTTATTGTTGGATTTCACTTATTTCGTAAATTTGTCCTAGCCATAAAAATTTCTGCTACCCAATCATTCTGGCCAAATCCTCTACTTGAAGGGGAAAGGTACTGATCATAAAATAAGCAGACTTGGAATTATGTTGAGCTTTTACCAATTTCTCTAGCTTAGCCCAAGGAAGTCCCTTGACCACTTTGGACCTCAGATTTATTTTCTGTAAAATGAAATTGGATTTGGTAGTCTCTAAGTCATTTCTCTGTTCTAAAACTTCTAGGTTCCAAGCTTTTTAGAGTGGTGATGGACTTTGGATCAAAAGACCATGATGTTTATCTGTACTTATTTTGTTGGTTTGCTTTAGATTGGGGCCATTGTTGGTGGGGTCCTCCTTATGGGAGTTGCAGTTGCTGGTATGGTGCTGGCGAAAGAATCTTGGAATCCAGACATCACACTACTGACCATCAGTTTCATCTTTCCTTTGATTGGCCATGTCATGGGCTTTCTGCTGGCACTTCTTACCCACCAATCTTGGCAGAGGTACAGTTAAATTATCCATAAATTTTTTTTTTTTGAGAAGGATAAATTAAACACACTACCATTGGCAGGCTTTGCTGCTTGGCTGTGTCTGGAAACACAAAAAATTTTGACTTAACAAGGTGGATGGAATGGGACAGCTCATCGTAAAGATGGTGAAGAGATCATAGTAATTCTTTATGTAAATGAAAGTGACAGCCTAATTGATGAGAATTTGTAATCCATGAAATTAGGATTGGAGTATTAATAAAACTTATAAATTGGACACCTTTCTCTTCATATTCTAGTCATTAAGATAGGAAGGGTGAGATGGTTTCACTAGATATGGAGATCATTCTAGGACATGAGCAAGATTCAAAGGATTAAGCATTTATCTGTTGTGTGTGCCAAATTTTTGAAAAGTGCTAATTGTAAAGGGCAAGCAGAAAAAGGACAAACTTGAGAACTAAGATAGAAATTTATCTTAAATATTAGAAATATGTAATATTAAATGTAATAAGTTGAGTCATGTAATTTATAAATGCTGTGAAATATTAAAAATGATAATATTTCATGTTCTATGCCTGTAGATGAGGGGAATATTATCATACACTGTTGAGGGGAACATAAATTGGCATCAGCTCTCCAGAAGGCAATTTAGTCATATCAATGGCCTTATAAATATTTATAGCTATTAACTCAGTGATTTTACTTCTAGAACTCTGTCCTGAAGCTAGCACTATCAGATAAGTACATGAATATTGATGTGCAAGGATGTTAACTGCGGTGTTATTTATAAGTATAAACAAACAATTTAAATATCTAACAATAGGGAGATATTTAATTCATGATGTGATGGAAAATGATGTATCAGTTTTAATGCTTTTTTAATATACTTAAAAGATAAAAATGAGTGGAAAACGATATGCGTTTTGATTCTCGTATTGTAGAAGAAAGCAAAAGAATTTTATGCATTGAAAAATACTGGAAGAGATACACCATATGCTAATAGTGTTTGTTTTGAGTAGAGGGATTAAGAATAATTTTGATTGCTTAATATTTCCTTGGCATATTTTTTAGGTACTACTTTTAAAATCAGAAAATAATTATTGAAGAAAAGTAAGCTATGCAGTTGAATTCCAGAGGTGGAGTTTGGGAAATTTTTAATTGGATTCATGCTGTTTCCAGTTCACTTGGAGAACATTTAGGATTATACCAAGTACTGGGTGAGGCTCTGTCAGGTGTCTCTCATTTGCTTCTTACTACAAGCCTGAGAGGTAGATACTATCATATCTCATTTTTTTAGGTGAACAAATCCTTCAGAGAAGTTAAGTAACTTGACCAGGTTCATAGAGCCAGAATGTGGTAGAGTTAGGGTTTGTCTCCAAAGTCAGTAATTGGGAACATAGACTCTTGAGTGGTTGAAATATAATTGGATCTGGAGAGACAGTATTCCTATAGCCAATTGTAGTCAACAGTCTCATTTTTTTCATACACCTGATGGCTTGAGAAAGATCAGGACTGAGATACTGCATTCACCTCCTGAATGGTCTAGGTGTGAGGTCCAGTTTGTAGCTTAATCATGTCAAGCTATTTATTTACTTATTTTAATCATATCAAGTTATTGATAGGGGTCTGAAAGAAGTGAGGGTAGTTTGAAGAAGCATAGCAAGCAGTAGGGTAACTAGAAATAAAATAAAGGGCCACAGAACTTGTCCTGTATCAGTGACAATGTCTTCACTCCCACATCACACTCTTGTTACTTCCGCATTCCAGTCCAGCTTGCATAGAGATGCTGATCTATCTTCTGAAACACCTCTTTTCTCTCTTCACTTCCATCTATAAAAACCTGAAGACTCCCTTAAAAAACTGGAGACAGATGAGACGGCTTAGCCCAGCCCCCAAGGTCCTGCCTGTGTCCTCCTTTTCCTCCCTTCTGCTTTTTCTTTTTTCAAGTGAGTGCTTTTTTTTTTGTTTTTAAATAAAATAAAAGACCAATAAAATGTAGAAAAGTGAAAATAGAAAAAAACATTACTACACCCTTTCACCAAAGAAACCATTCTAAACATTTGGTTTTCATCGAAGTTTTTTGTGTTTACTTTCAAAAGTTGTTTAGTTTATAGCGTTTCAGATCTCTCACTCAACTTTCCATTCTCATTTCCTCCAATCTTTGCTCCATGCACCTTGGTTTACTGCACGTGCAATGCCTCCGAGTAGGCCAAGCTCATACCTGTCCCTGGAACTCTAATTTCAATCATTGTCCCATGTTAAATGCCCCTTTCCTTCTTTCCATCCTTTAATCCTGCTGTTCCTCTGTGAAGCCTTTTCTAACCATTGATGCCACTTTTCTGAATTTCTAGAGCATCTCCCTGACCTTCCATCATACTTTGTCTGGTGTTGTTACTGAACCTTTCCTGTGTATGTATCTTGACTTTCACCGAGATTCCTAGGTCAGCGTTCATAGGGCCCTATCCCCAAGTGCCTGTCAGGAGACCACCCGCAGGGTAGGCACTCAGCAAATCATTATTGAATAAGTAAATATTTTTAGTGGCCTAAGCTTTTGTAGCTTACATTTATTGCTATATGTAAGAGAACATTTAAGAATCGTCCTTGTTGCTAGTATGTAACTCTTGAAAAATTTTTTCATTGGTAGGTGCAGGACAATTTCCTTAGAAACTGGAGCTCAGAACATTCAGATGTGCATCACCATGCTACAGTTATCTTTCACTGCCAAGCAGTTGGTCCAGATACTCAGCTTCCCATTGTCCTATGGACTCTTCCAGATGTTGGATGGAGTTCTCATTGTTGTAGGTGAGTAGAGCACCCCCCACCATTGAGTAGAGTTGTTCGAAAATTGTTGACCCAGCTTACCAATGCCTTTTTCAGTCTGAGCATGCATGTGTTGCTCTTGTGATATATTTTTAGCCAGACAATTTTAGGGAAAATAAAGTGCATAAACAAGATTCTTTGCCACAATGGATGCTTCACAGGAAAATATTTTTAAAAATGATATAAAAGTGAGCTTATAATTATAAACAAGTATGCTTTACAAAATACAATGCGCTATCAGAAATTAAATTTCTGGACTTGATAAGTTTCCATGAGCAATCATTTATGTGAAAATGACATTTGTGATGTTTTATCAAGAGCCAGATGTAAAATTATTTCACAGTGCTTCTGTGACTAAGAATTGTGCTGAATGGCTGTGATATGTTTTTCAATTATGAAATATAATACATACACAAATATTGAAATTATACATATACATGCTTACCTATCCATATAGCCAAATATACATTATTTCAAAGTCAAGCATTATGTAAGTTTATAGAAAGTAAATTAAAAAAAATATACATGGATAGATATGTACACACACATATATTTTAATCTTGGGCCATTGTAAATTTTTGTTGTCAGGGAACAGGTTCTAAGGCTCAGTGATTACTGACTTACTGATTATATAACAATCAGTAAGTTATATCAGTTACTGATATAACAATATAAGGAATACTCGGAGTTTAATTTTTCCACATGATAAGAGAAATCCTAGCAGAATAAAACTCCTAGTCTTAGACTCAAGTTTTAATTTCTTTTCATGGTGAGACCATAAGGGAAGGAACATGTCTAGTTAATTCCCATCGATCTTCTAGCATCCAGGAGAGCGCTTGACTCATAGGAGGCATACTACAGGAGTTTCTGACTGAATAAATGAATGATTGGATGAATGAATGATTACATGAATGAATGGATGAGCCATCAGTGACCTGATGACTGTCTCAATCACAAATGGTTCATTCTGGACAGACATAGCCATTATGATTCACTGCGTTATTTTGTTTTGTAGTTTCCTCTCATTTTCCTTCCCCACCTTCCCTATGTGTTTATAGATGTATGACCCAAAGAAATCAAGCTCTCAAAGTATTGACATGTATACAAGATCACCAAATTATAGTCTTTGCTAAAGTGATTTTTTAAATACTGTATGTTTTAACACCTAGCGTATAAGATGTACAAGAGGATACTGAAGAATAAACACAGAAAGAAACCAGGTCGTGCAGAAGGCTGCCATAACAAGAAATCTGCCTCTCCCAAGGAGACCAGTGCTTTCTTGGAGGTGAATGAAGGAGTCGTCGTAACTCCTGGGCCGTCAGAGCCGAAGGACCGCCACACAGCTCTTGAGCTGATTGGCCATATCTCTTCCTGTGACTAGTAGGGGTTTGCTGGCCTGCCTGGTCACCAGCTTCCTCAGCGGCCAGTAAAGACAGTGCAGAGCTGATGCGTGGATCTCATTGGCAGGGCCTGTGGGTATATTTGAATATTTGTACTTTTGTGTGGATTATATATTGTCATAGGGTGCCTTTTTGAGAATGTATTCTGCCTATTTCAGGGAGTTCTTTTGGGGTTCACACAACATATTTACTAGCTGCTTTGTTCTTGTCTTCTTGTGCAGTGAAAGGTAATATTCATTCTTATGTAAATTCATCTTCACAGTGTGGATTTTAATCTCACTAGAGTTCGGATTCTGTTTAGAGGATATGTCATCTCATACTGCAGAGTAAGGACACAGTCTAGACCCATTTGACTTTGGGCAAGTCCCTTGGAGCATTGGGGAGGAAGCATACACTTCATAAGAATAGTGCCTTTTCTCAAATGATTGTTATTTTTTTAAGGGCATGAAAATCTCTTTGCATTATAGATATAATACAAACTTAGAGGAAATTTAATGAACACTTGAGGTTAGGAGGTGAATATCCCATATTTTTACTCCCTAGTAGTAGGCATATGTATATTGTTCTAACTTTTGTTAACACATTATATCATTTTAAAAACCTTGAGATTATTCCATGTATACTATTTTGTAAGTCACTTAATGATATATTATGGAGCATCTTTACATGTCAGTTTGTGTCGACCTACCTCTTTCTTTAGAACAGTGGCTTCGTGGAAGTCTTCTACTGCATGGAAGGACTAATTTATTTAACTATTCCTTTTTCATGGACATTTAGATAGCTTTCAACTTATTAGTATTACATTGCTGCTAAAACCTTCTGCAAGTATTTCTGTAGGATCATTTCCTATGGCTTGAGTTGCCAATTGCACATTAAAATGTTGGACAGATTGCTCTCTGGCAGTTTTATGTATAGCAGTGCCTGAGAGGTCTCGTTTCCACAGTTACACTACATAACGAATGAACAATTCCGATTTGTGAAAATTTCTCATGTAAAATTGCATTTTTAAAATTATAAGTGAAGTGTTTTCCCTGACTATTTGCCTATTCATGTCCTTTGCCCACTTTCCTATTTTCTTTTTTTATTGATAAATTTTAACATGTTATGGATAATGACCCTTTGTTCTGTTTTGTCAAATTTTATCTTCTCTTTTATCTTTTGCTGTACAGAAGTTTTATATTTTTTACATATTCAGCTGTGTTAGTCTTCTAAAAAATGTTTTTGACCTTGATATCTGTCGAATGTTAGAATATTTGTATTTTTATGTGGATTGGGAATTGTGAAAGGATTCCTTTTGAGAATATATTTGGCCCCTTTTCAGGGAGCATATGCAACATATTTACTGGCTGCTATGTGTACTGCCTAGCAGTAGGTAAAACCCAGCCTCCTCCTCTATTCTTACGTTAAAAGTTTCTCATATGTTATGTACATGTTTATTTCAATTTGAATTTATTTTTCTCTACAGTGTGTTAAGAATCTAATTTTTATGGTTAATTGTCCCAACAACACATATTGAAATAGTCATCTTTTCTCTACTGATTTGAAATGCCACTTTTATCATATAACTTCCTATGTAATGTGTTTTTCTTGGGACTCTTATTTGGTTCCATTTTTTTCTATCTATTCTTATTTGTAAGTTTTGAAATGTGTGAGAAAAGGTGTATTGTCTGAGGTTTAGTGCTTTGCAGTTTTATTTTGTAAGTATTCCCAAGAACTCATGGGTTAGTATAAATGACAGTGATTATTATGGTATTTTCACAACAATTAAGAATGCCTTTGTAGTAGTACAGAAAAAGCCCCGTTAGGTGTCACAAGTATATTTCTATGGAACGGAACTGTTTAGACTTGGGACATGATTGTTAATTCTCAAGGGCTGCTTGACTACTTGGAGATTTGCACTTATCCACCCGTAAATGTGTATGTATTGAGAAGTTAGTCTGTGCTATGTACAGGCACATGGTACACGTAGCAGTGACAAGGCAGGAAGGGTTCCTGCTCTCGTGGCTTATAGTCTAGTGGAGAATAGATCTCTGCAGTGAACACAGTAGAGTTGGGCATTAACAGGCAGTCCCAGGTCTAAAATGGGCATTGCCAAGAGTTTTAAAAAGAGTCCACAAAAAATGAATTTCTAAATTGTTTCTCTACATGAGAACCTAATATAAAATGGTAAAACCCAACACTCCCTTCTGAAAGAATTAACTACATGGCCAACGTGGCCAGTATTGAACAGTCAGGATAGTCTGGGGACAGGTCTACCAAAAGCTCTCTGTTAAGGCAGAAAAAACACAGATCAATGTAAGAGTTTGAAAGTGGTCACATCAGAATACTGCTTTCTCCAGAAATAGTTTGTAAGTGCGTTACTAAGAACTAGAAACAGTCAAGTAGTCTTAGTAATGCATAACAGTCAAGGAGGCCACACATTATTTTTAAGATGAAGAATTTAACTAAAAAAAAAGCCCTAACTGAATAAATTGTATTCTAACTGATCTACATAATCATGAGTTTATTAAAGCCAAAGCTCAGAAGTGGGGCCAGCTGGGTCATTGGGGCATCATACTATAGTGGAAAGAACATGGGTGTTGCCAGGGCTACTTGCTGAATTCCGCTTAAAGAGCTGGGAGGCCTCTGGAGTTGTGGGTTGAAGTCGGGCAGACCTGGAATTGAATCCAAGTCTGTTATTTGGGCAACCTTGGGAAAGTGATAGTGCCTCTGGACTTTGTTTCTAAACTTGCAAACCTGAAGACTACTTTCAGATCCTTCCTAGCTGTGTATCTTTTTTCAACAGTTACAAATTTGGATAGTTTTGGGGTCAGGAAGATCTTACAGGTAGGTTGACAGTGCTGGCTACTAAGGAATGGTGGAAACTGGCAGAATTGGAAAGGCACACACTGCTTGCTACTACCCAATACCTATTGCTTCCTTTGTCCTTATTAATAGAACCAAGATTTTGTTCAGGACAGCAATGTGTCTAGTTAAAAATAACTTTCTTGAAGCTAGAGATGGCCACGTGACACAGTTCTTGTTAATGAAGTAGAAATGGAAGTCTGCTTGTGATTCCTGGAAAATTTTGCTTTCTTGCCCTGGTCACTGACTAACTCTTTCTCCTATCGATTCCTCCTATTTTTCTTTCTGGAATGTGGATGTAAGCTGGAGCTGCAGCAGCCATTTCCAGACCGTGAAGGGAAGGCCAGGATAATTATATACCTGTTGATATTCTTGACCTGTAGAATCAATCCTAGCCACTGCCTACTTCTAAACTTGTTTTCTTAGGGAAAGAACTCTCTAATTTGTGTGAGCCCCATACGGTTGTTTTTTGGTTACCGGAAATCAAACACAATTCCAAATTGATATATAGAAATTTAAATTAGCTTAAAAATATGCAGATCAATGCACAATTTGTTACATTCATTTCCACCATAACAAGGTACCTTGAATATTTCTGAATTATGTAAAATGGGCACACATTTTCTGTCAAAATATCTATGACCAGAGGATAGCTTCAGTGAGCTGCTTTTTTAATCTCTTGGAGTCATCACATTGCATTTAGATAACTAGTCATTTTAAATCAAGAGATCTAGCAGGCTATCGGGAACCACAGATGTGAATACCATCTTTTCCCAACAGCCATTTATTTATTTATCTATTTATTTATTTATTTATTTAATCATAATCCAGAAATAATTGTACTAACAATATCTACCAAAGGTTGATTTGGGGACAAAATGTTTTAATTACTGCAATGCTCAGGGCTATACTAAGGTTCTATTATTTTAGAATATACAACTTTAGTTCAGTTTTATAGATTCCATCACCATTTGTGCTTCCCCTTCTATAGCACGGAGTTGTCTGTCCTGGGAAAATAGCTGCTCGCCAACTCACTTCCCAGCTTCCTCATACTTAGGGGCACCATTTAACCAGTTCTTGCTGATGGAATGAGTGGCCGTCATGTGCTTTGCTTTCAGGCCTTCCCAGCTCATAACCAGTCCCCCCCATCCCCCACCACCTGTCACCCCCCGCACACACAGGTGGCCCTCCATGTTCTTCCTCCTTTTTGGCTAGGGGAATGGAGATGATTCGAAGGATGCCCTCGGAAGCTATGTCTTGATTACGGAACCTCCGTCGGCATGGGTTCCTGAAAATTGGAGGGAGAAGAGCTGCCCTGCTGAGCTGTTCACCTGCCTGGAACAGTTAGATAAACTAGAAATAAGCCTCTGTTATGTTTGAGCAGTTATATGTTCGGGTGTATATTTCATAGACGTGGGTCCAGCCCAGTTGTATTGATTGGTTCATCTGCTATTTGAGTGCCTCATGGGCCACCATCATTCCACAGCCTCACTATGCTTTTTAACCAGCAGATGTCTTGTCCCATTGCACGGTAGTGGATCCAGGTCTCAGATGAGAGTGGTGACGCGTTTGCCATAATGGTTTCCAGTGGTTGAAAGCCAAAACCCACATTTTCCTTCCAGTTTCCATATCCTAGCTATATTCTTTCCAGAAAAAGGCTCTTTCTTCAGCTTTTCCCTCTCTCATCTCTGTTGATTTCAGATGGTGGATAATCACCTCCAGCTGTACTGGCTCTCAGAGCCCTGCTGGATTAGTTTCCTGTGCTTATGACAGGAAAACAAGCCCTCATGATTCCAACTCACTCAAAACAGGAGTTTCCGAGTACCTTTTAAAGCAATAGAAACTTTTTTTTTTTCCATATGAAATCTTCAACTACAACCCAATCTGGAAAAATCATTCTTAATGAAATGGGAATGGCGGTGGTGATGCTTCTTTTGACAGATTTGGCACCACTTCTGTGGTAGAGTTCACATCTGCTGCCTGGTGAGGAGTCAAACACATCACCAAGGGGCAACGTGCATTGACTGACGCTGTCTTCTGAGGTCAGGTAGCCAGAGACACTCAGTAATAGGTCCCAGCAGATTGTTGCACTTGCATATGATCGGAAATTCAAGTTAACTTGCTATGAGGATGAACCGAGCAATTTCCTGGGTCTTGGAATGGCATCACTCACGGCTGAGGGAAGTAATGCTGTCAGAATTAGGATTTAGTGAAATATGCTCAATAATGAGAATCAGAAGCAGGGTCCTTGAGGCCAATCTCTTTTCCTTCAGGTAAAACCAAATATAACCCCTCCTCCCCCCAGGTAGTGTGATATTGTTTTCTTTCATTATCTCTTGTCAGCTGAGATATTCTGAGCTTTACTACAACTAGGACTTGAAAATATTCTGTTTTATGTATCAGTTAAACACAATAAGCTGGCACCACTCACAGGAAGGCAGCCAGGAGGGAGACTGAATTTCCTAGCTACTGTCAATCAGTGTCTGCCCCTAGCGTCAGACCTCGATGAAGATCTGCAAGGGTTCTGACAACACTCCAGGTCCCTGCGACTGGCATCACCGGCCCAAATGGCAGGATGGAAAGTTGGGGTCCAGAAGTTCCTGTCTTCCCAGGGGCCTGAGTGTTGTTAAAAAAATAACACACTGAAAAGGTTTAGTTTGTCTGCATACACTTTTGGTTTGTTCATGTTTTAAGGTGTTTTTTATTTACAAAGTGAGATGATGCATATCAAACATAGATGATGCCGTTACAAACATATCTGATCACTCCATTTTCATGAAAAAGTATATAAATATATTACAGGAAATTCTATATAGTAAACATCAGAAATTGATACAGTAAACCTTTGCTACTTTTTTTCTATGCCCAAACTACTGTCATTTAAAGCTTAAATACTGTATCCCCTATAAAATAACTATTAAAATACTGAAAAAGAATTTTGCTATAAACAAGATTGGTACATTTAAAATAAACTCAGTGCATCCTTATAACAATGTCCACTATAATCAAATGCTGCCTTACTTGTGCCTAAGATCTGCATTATTTTGTGTTAAAAATTTTAAAACAATTATCACAGGTTAAAGCAGCTGTAAAAATACAGCATTTCAACATTATTTGTTGTTATGAAGAATGCCCCTCTAAGGTAGAGGAGAATAAGTATAGACATTGTATGGACTTATGGCCTTGGGATCCTTATTTTATAATGGAGAGCAGGAGCAACTATTGGAGGTTATGAAGAGAGTGGGAAAGGCATCCAGAAGGCTGTTCTTTTCAGGTCATTTCAGAGGCTGTGGCTGCTCTTTCCGCTCTTCTTCAGCTTGAAGACGTGTCAGGACATAAAGGATGACTTGGTAGCAGAAAATATATTGATCCTGTGGAAGAGAGAGCGAGAGAGCAAGAGAGCGAGAGAAGAGGATATTTTATAAATACAGCTTTAACACTATTTGAAATGATGTTTAAGTTTGAAAATATGGTAAATTTTTTAATAATGTTGAATGCGAGACACAGGATATAGAATTGTGCAATGTCATAGAAGTTATAAAAAAAATAAAGCACATTGACAGAATGAGAAGGGAAAAAGCCTTTGGGGAGTGGGAGAGTGGACAGAAAATCCCAGAGTGCTAACTGCAGTTGTGTTTGATTCATGGGCCACTTCTATTTTTTGTGATTTGCTTTCATAATAGAAAAATAAACTTTCTATGGAATTTCTCCTAGAGTTATTGAAATGTCAAGAAGTAAATACCCAAGATGCTACACAAAACAATTTTCTTTAAATATTTTGGAATGAAAGAATGTGGAAATCAGTTTTTTGAAAATTAACTTTTTTGGGGGGTGAAATCATAGTCTATTAAGTTGATGGTGCAGGGATCTGAGTTATGTTGTTATTTGACAAAGAATGAGTCTGAAAATAAGTAGAACAATTCACAGTATGCTAAATGGAAAGTAATGAAAGGATAACTACTGTTGAATCTCATTGAAAATAGTTGCATGTGTGAGTGCATACACACCTGTGCACAGGTGCTTAGACTAAAGAAAGTAAGAATGTTGCCAAAAAGGTTAACAACTCTGAAGTGTAGGAATACAAGTAACCCTTTTATCTACTTTTTGCTCACCTGTATTTCAACTTTTCCACATCTTCTACACGATTATCCTTAATCATCTCTCACACTACAGACAATCCATTAGCAAAGCCATGTCTCTTCTCCCTATATCTACATCCACCATTCCAGTCTGGGGCACTACTGCTTGCCACTTACCTGACTTCCCTGCTCCTAATGTTGCACCCTCCTCCCCAAATTGGATCTTCTTTTAACACAGTAACCAGAGAGGTCCTTTAAGATGTGAGTCAGATCATGTCACTCCATACTGACAATCCTGTGGTGGCTCCATTTCACTCAGTGGAAAGCCCAAGCCCTGCTCACTCACCCCATCACCTGCCCTCCCCCGACCCCTCTCCCTCCCTCACCCTCACCACACTAGCGGTGACCGTCCTTAAACACACAAGACCCGCTACCATCTTGGACTTCCACGAAGGTGGTTCTGTCTGCCTGAAAGGTTCTTACTCCCAGTTATTCAACATGGCCCCCTCCTTCACCTTCTCCAAATCTTTGCTTGAGTGTACTACTTTTCAGTGGAGCCACCTATTTAAAACAGCGCCTCAACATGCCAGGATTCATCCTCCTTAACCTACCCTACCTTTCCCCCCTCTAAATATCCTATATAATTTACTTATTTAATGTGTTTATTATTTGCCCTCCTCACCGTCTCCCCATTACATCTTTGTTATCTCAGCAAGATCTTCATTTTCATTCACTGATGTGCTCCAAGCACCTTAAGAGCGTGTGGTGCAGAGCAGGCACTCCATAGGTACCTATTGAACAAATGAACTTCCCAGGTCTAAAGAACTACGTATGGAGATCAAGACGCTTTCTTTAAACAATCTGACTGTAAATCAGTGTAATATTTAGGATATTTAATTTGAATTAAAAAGAGAGTGAAGGGAATGAAGGGAAAGTAGGCAAATTTTAATTTCAAAGATAGTAAACTTTTTAATGAAAGCTCTCGAATAAGCGATTTATTCCTATCCATGATTGCAGACATTTACAAAACCATAAGGCCTGAGTTTGCCTTTAAAAAATAACATAAAAAAAATAAAAAAGAACATGTAAAGCAGTGATAGAGACAACACAAAATAGTTTAGGGAGGGGCAGGAAGAACTTTTAATAATTAAAATGTAATGTGAAAAAAGGGGTGGAATAAAAGTCCCCTGTTATTTTTACTTAAGATGTCATGTGATAATATTTTACAATATCCTGTGGGTCAATGTATGTATGTGTATAAGTCCATATAATATACATATATACAATACATTCTCTTTCCTATATATATATATATACATAGATAATTATTTAAAGTTCATTTTAGGGCAATTCTAAATGCCACTCCATGCAGTTTTTTGAATCATGTTTGAACATGCTTTCTTCACAAAATAAGGGAGAGAGCAAGAAATAAAAAGATTCATTTGTTGTGACTGAGATTCCTTTGTTTAACTGTACACTGTGATGAATAATTTTCTTCCATAGTACTGTGAAGTGCTAATTCTGTGGTTTTCATGAGGAGATTTGTTAAAGGATCACATACCCATTGTCATGCTATGGAAGTAACTCTCACTCTGAAAAGGGTTTAAGAAATTTTCCTCCATTTCGCCATCATCCTTTGGTGTGCCCAGTTGATTACTCAGGCTCATAATATTGGGAGAACTCTTGGAAATACTGTCTGCATCTCCTGAGCCTAAACGGCCATTCATGTGATGTGACCTCACTCCTCCTAATCCACCTATGGGTCTATCTGATCCCAGGGCCCATTGGAAAATTAGGTCTGTTAGGTTCATGAGGTACTACATTCATTAAAGTATACATGCTTTCTCCACAGTTGGTTGAGTCTGCTAGACTAGGCATGATGGGTGTTCTTGGTGGTCCTCCACCTCCTGCAGGATCTACGTAATTCCCAGGAGATGCTGAGGAGTATGGTATTGAATTGGCATTTGTTGGGTTTGGCCAAGGTCTACCACCACCTGGACCCATGTTCATCCCAGGCATTCCAGGGCCACCTACAGCATTCAGTGGAGTCTCGTTGTACCTCTATAGTTCTGTGGTCCTAAGGGGACCATTCCTCTTGGAGGAGTCATTCTCTGCATTGGTCCACCCATATTTGGATGTCCTTGTTGTTGAGGTGGGCCAATCCACTGGGAATTAATGGCTGACTTCCTGGGACACCTTTAACTGCCTGTTCAGGTTTCCTCAATGGGGGCCTTGGACCTCCAGGTACTGAGGTGACACGAATGGCTGAAAGCACCCTGGTGGTACAGGATCTACTGGCATGCCATCTCCTGGGGGAATGTTTCCTAGCAGTGGACTGGGAGCTGCCGCAGCACTATAATCATGGAAGGTTTTTGCTTTATTTGAATGTTCGCATGTTTCCCGTGTTTCTGGAGCTATAAAGTACGAATTCCAAAATACACACCACCAAGAACGTAAGAATCCTGGTGGTTCCCCCATAGTGATGTTTTTTTCCCCCCATCTTATCTCTGATACAAAATGTTAGGGACTATTTCTGAGCTCCTATGTGAAGCAGATATTCATGTACGTAGAGTGCTAGCATCTCCTGGGCCTGGCTGTCGGACAGGAAGGTGTGGCTGTTACTCTGGCCTTTCCTATACATACTTGTGATAGTAAACTTCTATATTCTTCAAGTAGAGAAATGTGAATTTATAGATACATGAAAGTAGCTTCCAGATCCCTCCCCCAATACAAACAAAAAGGATAGTGGAACCGCTCAGAGCAGACAGACACTCTAAATAATGTAATCCCTGAGAAGGACACAAGACTGTAGGTCAGTGGGTGATAACCCCATTGTCTGATTTCAGGTGAGTGAAATGAAAATGATCAAAACAGAAGACGAATGGACCTACCCTTTCACACTCCCCTGAGTGTCTTCTCCAAACTAAGCAATCCAGCCTGCCCTCCTGCCTTCTAGTCAGTGCTGCTGAATCCATTCCCTCTTGTAGCAAGAACGTTGCCTTCTATCTCCTCTTTTAGGTTGGATATAGGAAAGGAATGCCACTAATTACATGCTATTTCATACCACCTCCAATTTTTGCTCCCAATATGCCACCCTATGTTCTTCTATTTAGTGTAGATATTGCATTTCCTCATTTTTAACCCATTTCTTGTCTGCCCCGAGGAGAGTCACAGGTGGCACTTGCTTTTACTCCGAGATAACCCGCATATTGCAGTCCTAATCTTATCCCCAACATTTGCCACGAAATATCTCACTTTTACCATTATTTTCTCATTGCTCTAGTATATTGACAGTCTCTGGAAATAAATGACATCATTCTGTTTCTAGCATTGTTTTTAGTATTGGTATTTCTATTTACAAAATTTAGTAATTCCCGTTCACTGAAAATTTAGTAATTCCCGTTCACTGAAAATCCTAGACAATGTAGCATTCCTACACGTGATGTTAACGTCATCCTCAAACAGTTGTTAGCCGAAGATTCATTTGCTGAATCCAATTTATGTATACATTTCTGTTACATTAGGATTAGAGACAAGTTTCATTTAGAAATAACTCCAAGAACAGTTTTTATATTTTATTTCCACATTGAAAACCAGGCAGATTTGCTTCAGCCTCAGAAAGCATGTTTACGTAAAATTAATGCTGGCAGCAAGCTGCACTTTTTTTTTCTAAACAGGAAATGGGTTAAAATTAAAAGGCAACATTTAAAAAGAGCCTAGAAATACTTTTATTTTTTTTCTGTATTAGTCCTCATGCTTAAAAAAAGAGTCCCTCACTATCATAAATCTTCGGATTTATGCAATAATGTGGGAACTCTCAAAAGAGAAATGGTTTAACCTCAAAAGAGAAATGAACTTTTAAAGTATCAGAATCTTCATGAAAATCCTCATTAGAAGACACTCAGCCATGACACCCCAACCAAGACTCACCTCCGTCTGGACCATTCCATGTCTTTGTAGTCTCATGCAGCGAACTAAATCAGAGATGTCGAACTGCCAAAGGAAGAGTCTATATGTTAGATAAAAGGGGTAACCGAATTTGAACCCCAAAGATTCACAGAGCAGTGGCTTATATAGATATCTGTACCCTCATTCTCATTCCCCTTCTAGCAATCTTGAGAAGGTATTCTGGATAGAATAAGTTGGTGAATCGACTTTGCCACCACTTGAAAATTTTATTTATGATCTTTCAAGAATTAGGGAAGGTTATTCTATTTGAAAATTCCCTACAGACACTCTTGTTTCTCTAAAATTTGATTAGTTTCTAACATCACCATTTTAAAAAAACAAGGAAAACTAAATTTCCCACATTTTGCTTTTTAGAATAGAAGTCTTGACCTTTTTATTCCCACTGATATTTAATAGTTTGAAACAATGGACATATGATAGAGTATGAAGTGCAAGGTAAAACTGATTTTTACCAAAATTCTTTAAAATACAATGATTTTAATTACATATTATATATAGTAAGATATTCTAACATTTTAAGGAAGGTTTACACTAATCGAGTTTTTATTTTTTTAATTTTTTTTTTTTAGGCGAGGCAAATCTTGGTTGACCTCACAGATTGCAAGGACCTTGTCAGCTTACAATCCTTTACTTTTTTATTTTTTATGCCTACAGCACCTGGTCTTCTTAGGTGGTCTCCCATCCAAGTAACCAGGCCTGACTCTGCTTAGCTTCCGAGATCAGATGGAATCAGGCTTGTTCAGGGTGGCTAATTGAGGTTTTAAAAGTAAGATTATACTCTTATTAGCTTTGGTTATTCAGTAATAATTTTTAAATCTGGAATAATTGTTTAGAGATATACTAGCATCAATTTATTTAACAAAATATACATTTCCCATTTATAGGTAACTATCAAAAAAAGCGTAAGCTTATTCATTCAAAAAATATGCTTTCTTTTTTTGCTTCAATATTTCTATCCCTAAAAGTGTGGTAACAACACTGACTCTATCTTATACAAACCAAAAGACTAAAGAGTAAAATGCAATACTGTACAAAGGGCTTTTGAGCATATGGTTTAAAAACACCAGTAAAACAAATGAATTTGAAGTATTATTTCTTCTTGATTACAGTCTATACAGTTTTGAATAATGTTTACTAAAATACAATTCTATATAGTAAGAAAATTAAGGTACGCATACAAACATGAATAAAAAATCCCAAGATCACAATATATTATTAAAGAATTCGATTCTGTCGTTATTGCCGGCAGAATGCTCGCTTAGTCTTTATCTTGTACTCACTTCAAGATCTTGACCGATTAATCCTAGAACCACATCTATGCATATCAGGGTCCCTGAACGTCCGATGCCAGCGCTGCAGTGTGTGATAATTGGGCCCGATCTGTGAATGTGTCTCATGTAAGAGATAAAAGTGAGCAAGTCATCTGGTTGAGAAGGTGTGTCGTGGTCTGGCCAAGCAGTGAAATTCAGATGAGAAATATGTCGCACCTCTCCTGTCTGAAATTGTACAAGAGAATAAGAATATAAAGACATGCTGTAGTTTCCACATGTAATTAGTTCTTATCATTATTTTGTCGTTTAAAAATTTGGCTTTTCCATTGGATCAGATCAAAGGAAAAGTAAAAGAGACAAGACTCCATCAAACAACACATGAGGGTCTTTATGAAGGAAGCTGCTAGATCCACATTTTAGATATTGGTAAAAATTACTTTTGGAAACCCTAAAAGCCAATTACATTTTGATATGAATGACCACCTTTTTTTAATGACCCTGTTCCAAATTCACCCCCAGATAAAAGCTAGAGTTATTGCAATGGCTTAAAAGCCCTACATAATCTGGCCCAAGCTACCTCTCAGACCCAACCTCCTCTTGGTCACTTTGTTCCAGCCAGAGGTCTCTGTGGTTCTTAAAAAAAATAACAGCAAAAAACTAGGTACAGTTCAGTCTAAGGATCTTGGCACCTTCTAACGGAAGTGCTTCACCTCCAGTAGCCCTGTGGCTCACTGAACTCCTTCGTGGTTTTTTCCGCAGCACAAGTATCTTCTAATTAGAAAGCAAGCTTCATGAAGTCAGGAATCTCTTTCTGTCTGTGTTGTTAACTGCTGAATCCCTAGATTCCATAAGAGGGCCTGAGCTCTATAAATGTGTTGATTAGATAAACATCATTTATGGAATACTGAACAATAAGTAATGTAGGCTGGTGTAAATGAATAAGGAGGTATAAATTTTAATTCTCTGTAAAATAAAAATTCAAAATTCATGAAGGAAATTCTCAGGCTATGTTTACATGCCACCAGTAGAACTGAGTCAATATACTAATATGCTTTGTTTTTGTGAAAGCCAAATTTCTCTCTTTAAGAAAGCTAAAACTCCAACAGAAAACATATCACTCACACCTAGCTAGTATTACTGGACAGAGGAGTGAAACACAGTGTGGAGGTGGGGAAACAGTAGCAGCTTTACTTAAGGTATACCATTTATCTAATTGAAGCTAAATTTATCCTGCGGTTAGGTGGCTGCGGTAGGAATTACTTGCATGGCAAATGTTTATGCTACAATTTTCTATGTATTACCAAAGATGTTGTCTTGATGGAGGAATATCTTCTATTTAAAGATTAAAAAAAAGTTTTATTGAGTCTACTTAGAGGTTTGTTTTTTCAAAAAAATGTGTCTCTAGCACATAGTTTCTGAGTCACACTATGCTATCATTAAACAAAGGGTAGTGAATGATCACATTAAAAGTCCTGTGTTTTCATTTTCATTTTAATACAGTACATACTGGCAGAATTCATGAAGAGGGTCACATTTACGTTTATATCAGATAAAAATAATAGGTGGCATTAGTTTCATTGAAATGGGAACCAAAGGAGTCACTGGCTGTTATTTAGAAATATATTGACGCAATCATGGAAAGAGTCCAGGCCTGCATTCCAACTGAGAGATAAGCCTTAGTAAATGGAAAAATTTAATTCACTTACTTGAATATCTTCTAGGGTCATCGCCCTTACTACAAAGCCCTTTAGCTGTTGCATTCTCACGAGAGCCAGCCGAAGCCTGTTGCTGACCATTGTCGTTTTGCCTAGGATGTTAGGCCAATAGCGCTGGCATTTTATTTTTTCCCCTTCTACTTCTTGGGTCATCATTGCTATCACTGTGGATTTTTGTTCCCAAATCATCTGCCAGAAATCTCCAACAGTTGTAGGGAGAGGTCCTTGGCAGGCAATGTAAATGAATTCTTCTTTCCCCACTGGTATCTTAATGAAGCTGGCATTGATATATCCACCTTCATCTCCAAGAGGCACTCTTGTGGCATCATCTGCGAATTTCACACCACAAAACAGAGCCATCTATATCACGCATTTTAAAACAAGAGCTTTATAAACAGAGTGAGTCAAAGATTATGAGAAATTCCTCACAACCACAGATGAAATCACGTATTTTAATAAAGGCATATTTTCAAATTGCAGTACAGTCATTTTTTATTTACTCATTTCACTCATGTTACAAGTATATCTAAGATGTTAACTCAGTGAATATCTGACAGAAAATTCAATATTTATTATTTATATACTTTTGAAGAAATTAAAGTTAATAAATTAATGCATTTAGAAGTTCTTAATAAGTAACTAGAGGAACAAATACAACTTTGCTACTTCTTTCTCCTTATTGCAGTGATGATAATAATGAATTTTATAATGAATGGCAATTTCAAAATATTATTTCATAAAACAAAAATTTATAAGTATTACATTAAAACTATTAAAATACTTATTAGAAATATAATTGGCATAACTAACTCTTGCTCATCTAAGTTATATTCTTTTTAATAAGCAGCCAAAATAATAAACTAACATGATATATAAAAAGGTAGCTCATTTTATTCTTTAGGCATATAGGCTTTTCTCTTTGTCTAATTGTAATTTCATATAGTCAAAATATAAATTTTCAAGGCAGGCTGCCCCTGTGAAAAGTATATATAAACCATCTTATCTAAGAGAATTTGTATGTACTTATATATTAGGAGTCATTCCTATTTCACATATTTATAAACTTAACTAGTAATTTCTGTGGTTACCAATTTCGGCTTTTAGTAATGAGCTTCATTCCTCCATCAGCTGCCCTCCTATCACTTGACTTCTGTCTCTTGATTCACAAAAGCAAATCCACTTAGTCGTTTTGACTTTACGGTGTTTTGGCTTTTCTCATTCTGATTTTGGGATAACTAGTCTGGCCATTTTTTTGGCCTGAAATAATTCTCACCTGCTTTATGCCAAACCGCAATCTATTTCATTAAAAAAAAGCTAGGATTCGCTTATTACAAGAAGTTTTCCAAAATAAATTTTGTGTCTTTTATCTTGATTGAAAAAATGAAATTATATTATTATTTATTACATCATTTGTCACTATTGGTTCTGTTATTTATCTTTGAATTTATGACTTCCTGTCAAAGATAGGGTCAGTGTGTGATATGGTGTAATCCAATGTGCTAATATATACATAATTGTGGCTCTAATTTCTCTAAGAAGTTTTTAGACATTAAGATTTTGGCTATCTGTATAACTCATGTAATTATGAAAAATCACGTTGATTGGTGAAATGAGTAAAACACGGATAAAATGAATTGCTTTTTTTCCCTCCTGGTACCTGAAACCATTTAAAGTATACTGCAACCAGTGGTACCATTATAGTCATATGCACAGTTGTTATGAACCATAGACATTTCTCTAAACTTACAATGAGTGGAATAAACGGATGTTAGTTGTGACATATGAACTAAGAAATTAGTCATCAAGAAGACAATCCATATTTTAAAAAAGACTTTTAAACTACTGATTTATTTCTAAAATTGTGCTAGCAAAAATTCATGCACATCTGAAGAAATATTTAAGATTCTTCTGATTAATTTTCAAAGTAGATAGATATTTTCAAAGGAATTCATACTGTATACCTAATTTTGTTACTGATGTAAATCTCTGAATGTGTATTTGAATACCTGCTTATGTGAGAGATAGGGTAATTAGCATAAGTTTTAAATCAGTTCAAATGATATTATATATTAGATTTGAAACCAAATTGGAACTTACAGGGAAGTATATTTTTATATCGATTTTTCCTTCTATTTTCCTTAGTTTGTCCAATTAGGCACTGATCCAAAGGTTTTAAATCTTGAAGATTCTGTAAGTAAAAATGGAAATACATTTAAATTTGTTGAGATAAGCAGCAATTTCGTAATAATTGCGAATGTGCAGGGTGCAAAATTGTCTACTGATCAGGGCAGACTTTGAGTGTTAAGAAAAGAGGTATGTCTTGTCAAGATAAATTAGCCTAAAATCCCAATATTAATTTGATATACCAGTTGTTAAAATACATTGTTGCAAATATTTTAACATGTTATAGTCAACTAACTTTGTGAGGCAGCACTTTGTACCTTAATTTTTAAGTTCAGTTTAAAGATGTCTATAATTATATTTTAGAAAAAAGTACAACTTGTAAAACCAACTTTGGCTTAAAGTAATGAGCTGGAACAGAATTTGTTGACGAGATCGTCTGGGGGTCATAAAATAGTCCATGTGGTAGAGTTGTAGTCAGACATTCTTATGTTCTAAAATTAACTCTTTCTCGCTTTTCATTCCATCCATCCATCCATCCATCCATCCATCCATCCATCCATCCATCCATAGATCCACTCAACGAATATGTACTGAAAATACCTATTATATGGCAAAGCAGTGTAATAAGTGCTAGGGATACAAGTGGTAGGAAAAAAGATATGATTCTTTCTCTCCTGGAAGTTACAGTCTATTGGGGGAAAAAGGCAGGAAAAAAATAAACAAACACATATTATGCTATATACTTTGAGGTCATTAAAAAACTAGTGTGATAGAAATAAAGACATGTTATAAAGGATTGTGACGGATCTCTGAGATGGTGATATTTAAATTTAAGACCTTAAGGAAGAAATCATTTCTGCAAAAATGGAGAAAAGTATGCTTTAACGATTGTGACCTTGTTTCCACATCTATATAATGAGATTTCTAATATTTTGAGCATTAAATATCAAGTGTCTAGCACATTACAGAAGCTCTCGATAGAATTTAGCTCCTTTCACTTACTTCAGTGGCTACAAAAAGCTCAGGAAGTGGGCAAGCAGATGGTTTGAGGGAAATGGACAAGGTAAACCCCAAAACCACAGTGGTGCCACATTTCTCTTCTGCTTTGTGATAAATATGGATGATGCCAGCAAGGCACAGCAGCAAGGGCTCCGAACCATGGTTGCTTTTAACTGGCGGGGGCTGTATTGGAGCTGTATTGAAATAGAAACTGTTGCTAATGATGAACTTCCTCTACAGTATATTAATTGTGAAGTTTAGTGAATGGATGGAATTGATACTTGACTTAAAAAAAAAATTATCCCTAAATATGAGGCAGGAAGGATGATTATCAAGCTCCAAAGTAGCTACAGAGATCCCTTTCAATTGATACTATGTATTAGGATCCTAACTAGAAAAAATAATTTACTGCTAGATATGACAAGATGGTGCTTTTATAGTTGGAAGTAAAGTAATAAATAGACATTTTCAAAATTTTCAAAATTTCTCCTAACCTTGCGTAAACCACTGTTTGGGAAAGAACCGTTGGCAGAAGCTGCTTACCTCCAACTCCTTAGAAGGAATTCCTTGATCCAGTAAACCCCGCAACATTCGAATGACTGATTTCAACTTGGTACCAGTGTATTTACCAGAGGGAAGCACTTTGACGATGGGGAGTGCAGCAAGCTCCTCATGTGTCAGAAGGGGATGATCTAACAAGAAGACAGCAGTTGATTTAAAAAAAAAAAAATCCAATCCCCTCGCAAACTGATTTAGCCATTAAGGGAACTAATTTGAACCTATTCTCACCTCATCTGTTTTTAAAACAGTGAAAGACTTTAGAATTAATAAGGTAATAGAATTGATAGGCAGGCAGATAAGTATAATCAATACAGGAAGATCTTGGCTACAGCAAAGCCCTGTACCCAGCCTTCAAGGAAATACCTCATTGTCTGTTCAGAAGTCTTTCTCTTGACTTTCATTTACTTACATTTTCTAAAGGAGTTTAAATTGTTTCTTTTTGTTTCTCTTCACTCTAATGGCACTGTTTTCTTGATGAAAATGTATCTGATTCTGCTATTACTTTGCATTTAAATTAGCTTCCAAGTACATAGGGAAAAGATGAAGGGAGATGCTTCAAAAATTCCTTACAATGGGAGAATGCACTGGGAATACTGATCTCTCTTCTGGACACCCACCTTTGGTGCTCAGTGCCAGTATCTCTGGCATTTGATAGTTTTCTCTATGCATATGAAACCCTTGGGGTCTTCAGGAGGTTATCAAACAAGTCATATTAGTGTCTTAGAAGATATACATGTCTAATTTATTATCTGCTTATAATAGAAAGCAACTTTATCCTGGACAAAAGTAGAAGGAGAGATATCTTGTTATCGTCTGCACAAATGTAGCTTTAATTATATCAGTCAGTTGATTAAAGTATTTTGATGATGTAGCTACTATTTAGGCAACAATAATGTTAGGCCCTGTGGGAGATACAAAGCTGTACAAGGTACCTCAAGAAGCTTAACATCTGGCTGGGGCAAAGGCTAGTTGTGAGTGCAAAATTCACTCATATAAAATAACTGTAAATTTTTTCACAGCCCAGTGTGAATGTGACAGAGCTTGGAGGCTAGACAGAGGTGAGCATGGACAACAGGGGTTGACGAGAGCATTGCCAGAGACAACAGTCTATCTTAATCCAAAAAGTGTTAATTCCACATCTTTAATTTCTTTTAATAATGAAGACTTCAAATTACAAAACCATGTTCTTTCATTGCATAGGTTTAATGTTTCCTTATATGGAAAAGAGACATGAAACACTAGATAGGACTTTGTTTTACTACTGGCTCAGTTATAAAATGAGAGAGGCAATCACAGGGAAGACAGACTGACTGACTCTTGGTCTTAAAAAAATGAGGTTGAAATTCAAGGGTAAAAGACAGTTTCCTGTCTTTTGAACTATTCTACCCATTTTTCTATAAATAAAATGGGTGCCTTGACTTCTCATTCCAGAATGGTAAATTTGTAACTTCGTGTTTCCATTTAAAGTATTTATACGTTTATTTGCCATGTTTTATCCAAGCCACTGAGAATTTTAGCCTATAACTGTGCAAACATCTGGTTAGATAAATGGATGTTGCTTTTTGTCTATGTGATTTAACTTTACGTATAGAACCAAATAAAGTACACATATGGTGAAATAACATATCCATATATTCTGAAAATTATAATTTTTAACACTTTTTTTCTCTATCCATTGTTTTTGATGAAAAAATTGCTAATAAAATTCTTGCCTTTAATGGAATCTTCGTGGTTTGTTGTCTCTACTGGCAATTCATCACTTCCCCATGTTATTTCATAATCATCAGTCTTCCTTTCTTGTGACTTTTGAGTTAAGCTATGAAAACAAAACACATTTGTAATATTTTCTTCAGTTTTATCCTAAAGTAATTTTAAATATATGTCATTGAACTACTTATTTCCTCTACAATTATTACGATATCTTAAAATAGATGATCTGATTAAAAAACCTCCCAAATCGACAATTCTTAACATTTATTGGCAGATGTAAATTAAACTCAGGTCTGGAATTGTTTGTTATAGTTTGAAATTTATCTTCAAACAAATCTCAAGTCTTTGAACCTTAGACTGGAGGAGTCCTCTTGGGGATGAAGAAGCTGGTGGTTTGTTTCCATCTTTCAACATGGTTACAATTGTGTCAGTACAGCTGTTTCTTTCTTTCTTTCTTTTTTTTTTTTTACAATTACTGGCAGCTGACCCAGATATTTGCTAATCTTTAAAGTATAAAATGGTATGCATTTCTATATTAATATGTACCCCCTTGTCTAACTTTAGTTAGTGAAAAATTCACTGTTAATTTGCTTTTCTAGGAAAATGCAAATAGCTCCCTTTGGCTGTTTGGTTATCATCTAATTTGAAGTAAAATTTATGTTCAACCACTTAGTTGATCAACAATATATATAACTTTTCTTGATCCACTGTTTTAGTATTACAAAAAAATTTTATTTCATATTAAAAGCTGTTTTAAAAAAATTAGTGGAGTTTGAAAATGTTTCTTCTTTGATTTTATTTTCTTATTAAAGAAAAACATTTGTAAAATATAGAAAAACAGAGAAAGAGAAAAATAAGTTACCTATAATCCTACCAGGAGAAGATAATCACTATCACTATTGTTGGCACATTTCCTTTTAGACTTCTCTTCCGTTTTTTCCCATGCTCAAAGGAATACTGCTTTTTTGGAGCAATGTTATAACAAACACACTATCACGTGTCACTAGAACCTCACTGTGACAATATTTTAAAAACATTCTTAATATTCAGTCATAGTTCATAATTTACTCAACAATTCTCATTTTATTGGTAAAGAACAAATTAATTTTAAAATCAACATCTAAATGAAAATCTTCAGAGCACTTAAAAGTGAATAGAATTGTTTAAATACTTTAAAAATGATTTTCTTACCTTTCTCTTTTTACTTTTTCTTCACAATATTCTTCACAGCCATTCATTTTGGTAGACTATAATAAAGAGAAATAAGAGAAATCAAAATCGAATTAATCTATTTGTAAAAAAAAAAATCAAACTACCTCATAGTGTTTCATTTTCTCCTGTGAATTATTTCCTATATATACTGTTATTATTGATCTTCATATTACAAATATACATATGACATTCAGTTAACACATGCCAAACTGTGGCTGAGGACTCTTTGGAGGCCCAAGAGTTTTTGTTGGTTCTACTTATTTATGACCTCAATTTTAAAATCTGAAAAATGGGCTCACCACAAAAATCTTGGTAATTTCCAATGTGTTTAAATTATCCCCCCCTTTTATTGTTAAAGAGAGGGGTCTCTCCATAGGAAACACAAATCAATCAGCTCATTCTTTACGTGAGCAAATACTTCAGAAGCAGTTTGATACAATTAGAAAGAGATGCCAAGTTGCGTTCTTACATGGATAATAAATCTTACATTTTAAATCTTTATTGGGACAATTTCTTAATAAATGGGAAATTCCTTTCAAGACTGAATTATCTGGCCTCTGTCTACCATCCATCTGGTTCTACTCCCTGCTTCATTTACTAGGTTTCAATCCCTCAGGTCTTTCTTTTAGTTCTTCAAAATTGCTCATCTCTTTTCACCACGAAGCTCTGCCAATGGAAGGTACTTTTTCTTTATTCTATATAAGTGTCTTTTCCTTCTGAGACTGTTCCTTAAATACTGGACTTAAGTAGGTCTCCTTGGTCTCTCTTTTGGACCAATTTTTTTTTTTTTAAACTTCATAAACCAAATCACAACTAGTAATTGCAAGTTTATCTGTGTGTTCATTTGATCATTCTCTTTTCCTTTCCATTAGATTGTAAGCTCCATAAGGGCAAGAATCCTGTCTGCTTACCATTATGGGCCCATACATACTTAAGCTTAAGCCAAAGAAGGTTGTCTCACTTATTTGATAAAAATATAAAAAAACTTTAATATGACCTTTCAGTTATAGACTTTGTAGATTTAAAAAGTACCTATAATTAAGTTATCCTGATATCAACTTCAGCTAATTTGAGAGAAATGCAGAACTTCTATGGAGGAAGAAAAAAAATAGGTTGTTTTTATCCATTGACAACTAAAAAGAAACCTCATAGACCTTATCTGTTTTTAGAAGCTGATAATTTTTGTCTAGGTTAAATTTTTTCTCCAAGTAAAGCCATTTGGATTTTTGATTTCCCATCATAATCCTGGTCTAAGAATCTATTATGTGTTCAAAGATTTCAAAAAGTATAAAGCCTTTAATGAGTCAAGTACTACTATTCACATTAAAATGGTGAGATAAAGCCCAATGGGGAAAAAAAACAACTATAGTGATAGTTGTATTAACCAATTTCCCGCTATTTTTGCAATGTTCACCTGTGTATGGAGTGAGATTCGGTTAAGGAGACTGACCTTCAGTCTCTCCTCTCATTTTGGATTGTAGGCTCCTTGGAAGGGGAGATAGCTGTAATATTGTCTCAAGGAAAAGATTTAAGATTTTTATGGTCAGTTAATTTGAAAGTTAGTTTGCTCAAAGAATCCAGATCCAGCAACTTGGAACAGTAGTGGAGATATCTATCACCTAGATCCAGGACCAGCTGCATAATTTACAGTGCCCAGTGTCAAATGAAATTATGGTATCTCTTGTTAAAAATTATTTAAAATTTCAAGATGATGATGGCACAACATTAATTTATAAATATGTGTGAAGCTCTTCTAGGCATTGGCCTGGATCCTACAGTCAAGCATGATCACCTTATAGGTGACGGGAAGCCACTGAAATTTTGTATTGTTTTTTGATTAAAAGTTAAAAACATTTAAAAATAATAACCAGAGTTAAAAATAACAATGACACCATGTCTTGGATGACATGCCTTGCTTCTCTTCATCATAGCTCCTTTGACTTCATGGAAAAGTGTTTCTACCTCTCAGGAAAGTCATCTGCCTAGAGATGTGGAAAGACCAAATTCCTTGGCATGGGATATAAGCCACTTCATGAACTCATTACCGCCTATCTCTTCATCCCTAATTTCAATACACCATGTAATACCCTACTTTCAATGATTTAGTGCCCTGAATGTTCCAGGCTGACCCAGACCTTCATGCCTTTGCCAAGCAGCTCCTCAGTACGGAATGCTCTTTCCCATCTTATCTTACTTACTGAATATTTCTAAAATGCTAAGTCTCTGGGAAGCTTTAATAACCATATCCACCTACTTCTGTGTAGACAATATCATTCCCCAATTCTTTATAACCCTCTCTGAACTCCATATAAATATTTATCAGGACATGTTTTTACTACAGTTTTAAAAATTACATTTACTTATTTACATGCGTACATGTCTCAAATTGAGTACACTAGACAGGACAAGCAAATTTAGTCCAGAAACCCTGACATCCTTTCTTACACTGTAATCTCCAGCATAATCGGAATCAAACAAGTTCAGCAACAGCTAAGTGAATAGTTTTGAAACTTTAGAACAAAATTTACAATAATATATATGACCAAAATTCATTCTTTCATTCGTAAATAAGACACAGACATTGGCCTGAAGTACTTCTCTAAGAGATAGTCAAATGTTGAGACAGTTACAATAGAGTGACAAATATGATGACGATGCACAAATGGTTATCAGAGGGATAATCTTTTTTTTTCCTAAAAAGACATTTTTTTTTTTTTTATAATACCAATGGTTAGCAGTTTAACTTTTAGCCTATGATAAACTTTCAGGATTATGCAATATACTGTTAAGAACTAATTCAGTAAATAACCTATAATTCATCCAGGATGATCCCTAAGTGACACTCTTACAAAAACCTGAATATTTTCAGAAGTTCTAAGGAACTCTTAAAACTACTTGAATGTAGGCATTATTCTAGAAATGTAAGATGAAACAGAAAATTTTTTTCCAGAATACTGGCTGTCTTTCTTTCAGCTATGGAGAGTAATCTTATTTGTCTCTTTTGAATGTCTGCTTATGAAAATAATTTCCAATGTGATTTTAACATTTAGAGTTTGATACAAATGAAACATTTTCATGTTTGTATCTCAGTAGTTTGTTTCTACTTTTCCTAAATTTGTTTATTTTCTCCGTTTTACTTACCATTAGTCAAAATCGCTTCTAAAGCAGAAGTCCCATCAATTCAAGTGCGAATTTATTATTTTTAAGGATGAACTGGCCCAGACTATTTGGTCTTAAGAATCTTGGATTCTCAAGGCACAAATGTGTGGGATCTATCTGCACTTTGGTGTTAGGACAACTTATACATTACGTCCAAATAACCTATAGGAAAGTTCTCCCCCCACAAAACTAAATTTTCAGATTTTTCCTGGATATTTTTACATCTCAATTCTTCCATGGGAACTTTAGAATGATTTAACCAACCCATTCTGCCTCTCATTAAAAAAAAGGTCAAAATATTTTATGGGATCATATTTAATTTATGGGTAATCTATAAAGAATTTAAATTTTAAATTTTTCTATCAAAGAACAAATAATATTTTTAATACTTCTTTTGTGCTTCTTTGTCGAGTTTTCATAATATAAATCTTATACATTTTTGGTTAAATTTATGCTAGAGCCTCTATTTGTTTTGTAAATATGGTGAATGATATTTTATTTAATTATATTTTATAATTGGTTAAAGCAAAGACTGTTATAGACTGAATTGTGTCCCCACAAAATTCATAGATTGAAGCCCTAACTTCTAATGTGACTATATTTAGAGAAAAGGCCTTTATGGAAGTAATTAAGGCTAAGGAAGTTTATCGGGATGGGACTCTAATCCAAAAGGACTGGTGTCCTTAGGAGAAGAGGAAGAGACACCAGGAGTGCGTGAACATAGGGGAATGGCCATGTGAGGACACAGCAAGAAGGTGGGCATCTGTAAACCAGGGAGAGAGGTCTCACAAAAGTCCAACCTTGCTGGCACTTTGATATTGGACTTCGGGTCTCTGGAACAGTGAGAAAATACATTTCTGTTTTTTAAGATATCCAGTTTGTGGTATTTTGTTATAGCAGCCCAAGAAAAATAGGGCAGACTTAAAACTCAAATGCCTGCAGGAATCAGACAAATAATTAAAACCTTTGAAATACCAGGGTTGGAACACAGGAAATGATGGAGTCTGTGGAGAAGTGGTTATAGCATGCAAATCACTGAAATTTTATAAAATTAATTGTCTTACAAATTCTGAGAGTTTATAAAAACATAGAAATCTTTTTTGTAGTTTTGTTTATAATAAATACAAAATTTAAAATTCATTAATAGCCAGTTTAATAAATTATAGTATATCTGTGCAATAAAATTATAGGAAGGCACTAGAAAATATGAGGCTGATTTTTATGTACTCATGTGGAAAGAGGGTAATGATCAACTGTAAAGTGAGAACCAAATTTAGAACTATGTGATAAAGTTTATATTTAAAAAATCACATATGTATATGAATATCTGTTTTCCTATGCATAACAAGAGGGTAAAAACCAAAATCTTAACAATACTTACACCTCAGATGAAGACGAGGAATGGGTAAAAAAAGAAACTTGCATTTTTAGATGATTCTGTTTGAAATATTTTTTACAATGAGGATGTAATATTTTCATATAAAAATAAAAATCAATTTGAATGAAACTTTTGCTCTAAATTTGTTATTATAGCTCAGTATAAATGAGAATCTATATTATGTTAGCAAGCTTTTTTTCTTAAAAGGCATTGGATATAACATTTTTGAAATGGCGATTAAAGATTTTTATTTATTCTCTTAATTAAAAGAGCCTTCAGAACATACATTTTAAGGGACACCTTAAATATTATTAAGAAAAACATACTTAAAGTTAGTATGACTTGAAATGCTCAGAAAACTTTTTTCAAAGAGCTTATTGTTGTTATAATTATTAATATTCTGTTAGTATGAAAGAACAATATCTTGGGTAAAACCACTACAGTATAATGCATTTTGAGATATTCAATATTTGTGTAATCACTTTTTTAGATTAATAAATATATATTCAACAGATATAAGCTTTCTTGTATTTATACACATTAATTATTTATAACTGTTTAATGAACATAATCATGTGTGTATGAGATTATGAGTAGGAAGGAACACTCAAGGATAAATGCCAAGTTTTCAACCTAGGTTAGGTATTATTAACTGGAATGGGATCTGGGAATTCCCAACTTTAATTTGGTGTAAAAATAATAAGGTACAAAAAAAATCAGGTTTTTTTGGACACCTTTCTTGAATAAAAACTTTCACCAATAGAAATTAAAAGATTTAAAGGCAAGTTCTTTCTCCAAAATGAGTAAATGACATCAGTTCAAATTCTTACTGAGGTTACTAACCAGCCATCAGGATATTATCTTTAACTCATGTCTAGGAGGAAAATTGGGATAGAGAGAGGTTAAGGCCTCAGCAAAGAAAGCAAGTTTTCAGGTAAGGAGATACATAATTCTAACAAGATACAGCATCCTTGAGTGTTTATTTAGGTATTATCTTTACCTCTGTATAATCTTCAGGTAAAGGTGATCCATCACAGTCTGTATCTTCTGCTCTCTCTTCAAATAACTTCCCATTGGTTTTCAGTGCACCTGGGAGAATGATGAAGAGGCCAAGAGGAGTTAAAATGCTCCCTCGGAGCCTTCTTGTTGTACTCCTTAGTGTACCCTGTTAATGGTTCTAGTTCATCTACCTGGAACACAGGCATCTCCTGCTGCATTATTTTTGTTTAAAAGATTCTGGGCTTCCTCATCCACAACATCCAGCAGAGACTGGATAACTTCGGCTTCTTGAGGATCATCATAAATATCATCTTCTTGTACATCGGATTCTTGAAAAAGAGTAATTTACATAGAGTTTCACTTTAAAAATGTTGATATAAGAAAAGGACAATATGTCGAATAGAATATACCAGGTCTTTCAAAGTTTAAGCAACCACTTTGAAAAGTAGCCATGACTGGACAAGTAGTTTACACTAATGAGGCCTCGTGATTTTTAGTTCTAGAGCTACTCTGGCTGCTATATGACAAAAACCAAACCAAAATAAAACAAACAAACAAACAAAAAAACCACAAATACAAGTTAAAAAGAATAAACCAAAATCAATGTCTGTGATACATCTTTACATGAGACATTAATAATTAATGCTTATTTTCCGAAGTTAATCTCAAATTATTAATTCATCTAAAAACTCAACTAAACAGATTATGTTACAAAGGTTAAGATTATAATGGGGCAGCCCAAACATCCACCCTCACTCTGTCCCATTTTCAAATTACCAGATAGCCTGTGAATTGCTCCTTCAAAGAACACAAGAAACACTATCAAACAAAACAGGTATCTATCTTTTCAATCATTTAAAAATAGTTTTAACCTTAGAGACGAGAATGAATACAGGGCATTTGTATAGTAATACAGCTAATAACAATGAATTTTACATTGTCCTTTTATTTCTTTGAACAATGATAATTCTTTCTAAAACTATAGGAACATGTAAGGCAAATAAGAGTGGATACCTAATAATTCTTTCTTACCTAAGTTATCAGGACATTTAGAACAACTAGGTGACTGATTTGGAAAACTACCTTTGGACAGAATCGAATTTGCTGATCCCTTCGTTTGATGAGTAGAGCATTTTCCTTCAGGGTACAAAACTTCAATTATTTCTTCCCCATTAGCCTACAGTACAAAACCAAAGAAAATCATTAGTTTACTATTTTATTAATTTCTAGGATTAGGCAGAGACTTCACATTGCCCCTCTATGTCCTTTTCTTTCTTTCTTAGTACAAAATCCATTTTATACTTCTCCACCTTCGATATGTTTCTAGAAAATACCAGTGCAATAAAATATGCAATGAGAACAGAACTTTCTGTTCAAATATGTCTGAAAACCCCAGATTAAACGTTAAATCAATATTTTTATTCTAAGAATTCTTACAATGCTTACTAATATAAAATCTGAGTTGTCAAAAGAGAAATATATTACGTAGTATTTCCTAAACTTACTTAACTGCAGAAATCTCTTTTTTGAGGCATATTTTATAGGACTCGTCTTCCATAGAACTTTTTAGAAAAGTTTAATAGGACTACTATACTTAGAAGTTGAGAGAAAGAAGGAAAAAGTATTTATGAAGCTGTTACATGGACATAAATTCCAGTTTAGCAAACTGATCAACTGTTAGGTATAAAGATTTTCAACTCTAGTCTAAATATAAATTTAAGAAAAATGACAGTGGATTCATAACTATAAAATAATTATGACATAGAATAAAACTTTCTAATTCAATGGTAAATTTTGATGTATTTCATGGTTCAGAGCCTACTGAAAGAAAAATGTTTTGGGCAAAAATGCAAAATTAAATGATTAGAACAAATTTAAAAAAACTTAAATACAAATAAAAGATTTTTGCCCTGAAGATTTATTAAGATAAAAAGTAGACAGTAGATGTAAAAATTATTTTTTCACAAATAGTGGTTACAGAATGTCAAAAACTTTCAGTGTATTGTGAAAATTCCAATCCTTATGAGAAATTCATAATACAGACAGTCTTCAAAGACAGAATACTGTTTGAGCGACTTCCTGGAAGATTTTACTCCAACAAAAATATGTTTGCAACCATGAATAACGAAAGTCCTAGTTTCTAGAGTTTTACGTTAATTTAAAAAGAAACTCTACTCTTCTCCCTTTCAACAACATGTAGATATTTAAAAAGAAAATAAGCACTATGTAGCACGACCAACACTGAAAACACATGAAAATTCAGTAGCTTCAGCTCTGTGAAATTGAAGGCCTTGTGAATAAACAGAGAATAGTGAGTATTGCTGTATCTCAATCCACAAACATACAAATACCAAGGATTTCTATTGTTGTGTCCAAATCATTTCTGCCTAACAATTCTTCTGCTGCAATATCTTTTCAGGACTTGCTAAACCATGTCACCAGTTTGAGATAACAGTGAGATGAAGGGCATAGAATTTTGAGCTTCTGGTCACTAAATTCATTTTCTCTTCTTACACTAAATCCAGCTCATGTCCAGAAATGTTGTTGAGATGATAAGATTTTCAGATTACTGGGAGAGCAATGCCTCAGCTCTGGAAATTACATGGAAAAATATTCAAATACTGAGGTTCAGAATAGATTGTATGGGGAGTGTGTGGGATTAAACAATCCTACAAAATGAAGATCCAGCTATGATCATTTTAGAATGTACATTACATGCCAAAAGAAAATCATAAAACAAAATGTTAGCCAAACAAATGGGTACACATGTAGCCTCAAAAAAAGAGCCTTAAGTGGAATTTAGTTTTGCATTAAAACAGTTTTCTTAAATCATCCTCTGATTTTCTGTGCTAATCTTGATTTAAATTCTTTCATTTTATTATGTGGTAAAGCATTTTCCATGTTTTTCAATATAGCAGGTAAGCTTAATCCTTTTGCTACTACTGTTTTTCCTCACTAGTATCAGAGATTTGTCATTTGAGAGTCACTGCTGGTCAGCATCAACCCAAAGGACTAATTCTACTCTTAACTACATTCTTTTCTTCTGGATATCTAAGAAACATCCAAAGAATTGTGCACATTAATAAAAAATTCCAGCACTAATGCTATCTACTTAAGTAATTAGCTTATTTAAGAGCTGAGTATGTGCCAAATGAAGTAAGGTTACTTGGCTGTGGGCTGTACACTGTGTGGTTTACTTAGCAAGGCCTATTAGTTCGCTAAAATATATTCCTACTATCAACACATATATCTAAAAAAAGGCATATATTTAAATGTGAAATCAGTTTGATCCCAAACATGAATGAGCTGGTTATTTAGATTAGGAAATAGGGCATGAAGAAGGCAGTCTTTTATTATTTACCTTGGAGAAGGAATTATTAGGAGTGAGGGCAGGCTTGCCACAAGGATCCACATTGTGATGACCTGAAAGGGAGAACATAGAAAGTGAGAGATGAGTCAGTCAGAGCCACATGAGGGACATTAAAATAACAGAAAAAAAACCCACACTTCTGGATACTGAATATAAATTATTCCAACTTAATGGGGGCAACATCACAGGTGCTGAACTAGATTCAGTTAACTGCTTAAGAGAAGATAGCAGAGTATCAATTTAACATAGTAAAATAAGTTTGGCTATAATGCGAAAAGACTTTTAATATATGTCTAAACTAAATGTTAATTTTAACTCTTAGCCATCAGTACAAAAATTCAATATATATATTAAAATGAGATTATGTTTCCCTTACAGTTAAAAAGTTATATTTAAAGATAATCTGATTCATTAAATTACATTTTCAAGAGATTTTTGAAAGATAGGGTAGAGTTTGGAAAAGTTAAAAAAAAAAAACAAAGAAAAGAAAAAAGAAAAGAATACAGGTAAATGTATTCAAAGACTTCTATTTGAGAATGACCTAAAATTAATTCCATCCAGAAAGATAAAAGTTGAGATGGAATTTTAGAGATAAATTCCTATAATTATGTAGATGATGTTATAAAGAGCCCAAGAATGCCTTATAATGTTACTTCCAGGAGATATAACTGAATTTCTAGGAAAAATAATGAAAAAATATACAAATAAAAAACTACTGGTTCAAAAAATATCTTATTAGAATAGTATAAAACACAATAGTTTATTGTTTGTAATCTCTTCCTCCTATTCCCTGAACCTCTCCACCCTCTCTTTGTCTCCAGGGCAGCACTGATCTGTTTTCTGTCACTATAGATTAATTTGTATTTTCTGCAATTCTGAATAAATGGAATAATATAGTATGAACTCTTTTTTGTCTGGCTTCTTTGACTCAGTTAGTTTATTTTAATTTTGTTGCTGCATGTATCAACAGACCATTCATTTTTATCGCTGTGTAGTATTCTGTTGTTTGGATACATTACAATTTGTTTATTCATTCAATAGTTTTTGGATACTTGAGCAGTTTCCAATTTTGGCTATTAAAAGAAAAGCTTCTAAAAACATTCCTATACAAGTTTTTGTGTATGGAAAAATGCTTTCTTTTCTCTTGAGTGAACAAATAGGAGGAAAAAGGTTGAATAATATGGTTAGTTGTATGTTTACATTTTTAAGAAATTGTCAAAATGTTTCCCAAAATTGTTGCACCATTTCACATTCCCATCACTATGAGAGTTACTATTATTGATACCACATGATTTTCAAAGCTCATAAAAAAATTAGTTCTCTGGGAGTCAAGTCAGAGAACCCCATAAACACAGACCACTGGGCAGCTTCTATAGAGCGGGGTAGGGCACAGCTACCTTCTTTAACTTTGACAGTTACAAATAGGAGTCTTTCCAGAGGTCACTGGAAAAATGCTCTCTGGATTGTTTTGTGAGATAGTTTGACTCTCACGTGGACTGGAACTATCAGAGAGCAGCAAGAAGGAGCCCTGAGGCATTCCAAATAACAGAGGAGGAGATCTGCTTTAGTCCTTGAAGATAATCAAACTACAACTGCAATCTTTGTGAGGTTTCTTTTTGTACTTTTGGTATTTAGATACTACTATCTGATATTTGGTATTCAGATACTACTATCTGATAACCTCAAAGTTTAGTTAGATATGAAGTACTGAATTTACTTTTCCAATACACTAATTTCAACTGCATTCCCCATGTCAAACATTTTTATTTTACATTAATACTAGACTAAAGCACTTATGAGAATGCTTAGTCCAGAATAAGCATTAACTTAATGTTAACTGCTGTCACAACTACTAATAGTACAATGTCTATTAATATGCTAGAAGGTAAGCATACTTTGTTTGCATAATATGCTAGAAGTAAACGCATACTTTGTTTACTCATTACCATATTCACAATGCCCAGAACAGTGCCCACTACAGAAATTACATACCTGTCTGAGTAAATTATTATGTGATAATCATAGCAATAACTTTCACATATATTGTTGTATTTATGCCTCATTATAACCTTACAAGGTAGATAATAATAATATTCTTATTTTACTGGCAGGAAATAAAGGCTTAGATATGGATCAAGTACTTTACTAAAGTCACACAGGATTTACACATTCAGATCTCTCTGGCTCTAAATCTCATGGTGCTCTACTTCCCATCATACACTAAATTTTAGAGATGCTTTTAATTTAAATGTACATTTTTTTCCTTAGAGAGATCCTGTAAAACACTCTGGAAGGGCAATAAAAGCATTTTAATGATAGTCTCCATATTTGCTTTTAGAAAAATAGAGTTACCTTCCATAACTACTTGTGTCATAAAACGAATGTATCCTTACCATTAGCTTTAGTTGATTTTGGAGTTGAAACAGCAGAACTCTTGGAACTAGGGACCACTGGATGACCATCTCTATGTTGTAAAAAAATGAAAAGGTGGTTCAAAATTACTCAGGATGTTAGTGTAAATATCCTTCAAACCATCTGTTAACTAGCCTCAGGAGTTTTATTTTGGATGGGCTTCAAGGGGTCTAGGCACACCCTAAAGCTGCAGACAAAATTGTATCAGTCTTCATCTAAGTATTTTCTGGAAGGAGATATTCTTGACTCCAAAATGATTAAGAATCACTTCTTTACATGATTTTTCTTTGGGGTTCAGTTCAATACATCGCCATATTTCCATTCTCTTTTGTTTGTTTGTTTACTTTAACGTTGGTAATATTCATGATCAGTAACTTAGTTCACTGTCACTCAGGTGAGAGTTCAAAGATAACTTATACGGTTAAAGTACTGGGAGAGGCAATTCACCATGGGCCCTAAGCATCTCTGTGTACTCTTCTTGGGTACCCCAGAAACGCAGAAATGCTTTTTATCTGGGCCAATTCTCAAGGCTATGTTTATAGTGAGCAAACTTGAGGGATGAGACAACCTCTCTTCCCAAACAAAAAGCAAGCTTTCTTACAGATTGCCATAAAGGAGTGAGTTCCCAGGCTCTTCTTTTAGTATTCTTCTCCTGTAATACAACCCACTACATGTGCAGGAATCCACTAGGCCCACATATGTCATCTCCATGGGACTTAGAGGATGTGCAGAACTGACACCAATACCACGATCATACCACTTGCGTTGTCATTTGTAATAAAGTATTTTGTCTCTGATCCAGGAGTTTCATATCTTCTACTAGCATCCAAGAAACAATAACTGGCTAACTTATTACCTTGCAAGTAGGGTAAATTCACAGACCCTTTACTGTTCCTGACATATAATTAGCACAAATATATACTCCTCCATTATTGTTACTCTATAGACATTAAAGACAGCAGATATATACAACAGTGGAGAGAGAACCTGAAGAAGAACAAGGGAGAAAATAATTGATACTAATATATCTTTAGTGACTACAGAAAAGAGAGAAAGGAGAAAGAAAAAAGAAAGTGATTTCAGGCCCAGGGTAAAGCATGCTCTACTGATTTTGAGGCAAAAAATCAATGTTACCCTAAAAAGTTTAATAAAAAAATAAACAGTTGTGAAGTGCAATAAAGTGAAGCACAATTTAAAAAAATAAAATAAGAAATTACTGAAGAAATAATTCAGTTAGAGCTATGGTGAACAGAGATATTAATTTTCATAAAAATATTTTCCAGGTTGTTTGAACACTTTCCTCCCCAACTAGTTAACTTTCAGCTACACCTATGAAAATAACTGCATGTTAAATCTAATTTTTAGAAATATATGAGGAAAACTGGTCAGGGATTACATTCAAGAAAACAAGTATAAAATCCAATTTAAAGGTTTAGAAGGATGAATAAGTATATGATCAAATGATTTAATTAATAGTTCCTATATTTTGAAAGACACGCTACGTAAAACTCATTATGTATCACAGATATTAATGTGAAGTTTCCCTGTATAATATAAGCTTGTAATTGAGAAAGCCTGGATTTATATACATTGTGGTAGGCAGAATAATGCACATTGTAATACTTGAATCTTTGAATATGGTACCTTACATGGCAAAAGGGATTTTGCAGATGTGAGTAAATTAAGAATCTAGAAATTAGATTGTTTGAATTATCTGGTTGGGCCCAATGTAATTACAGGGGTCCTAGCAAAGCTCTAAAGATGGAATCAGGCCATGGGCCACGGAACATGGGCCACCTCTAGAAGGTGGAAAAGGCAAGGAAATGGATTTCCTCCCAGAGCTTCCAAAAGGAATGCAGCCCTTCCCTGATTTTAGTCCAGTGAGACCCATTTTGTATTTATGACTTCCAGAACTATTAAGACAATAAACTTTCATTGTTTTAAGCCACTATATTTGTAGTAATTTGAAACTAATACATACATTTTTTCAATTTATTTCCATTATTAAATGAAAGAAAAGCTGTTATTAGCATTTCTTGTAATGTGACACTGTAATGAGGTATAGCAGATATGGTAATTCTATGCCTCATGGGTTGTGGACATGAGGTTTGGGTAGCACTAATTCTGTCTTAGCATTGGCAATGGGCCAGGACTGGTCTAGGACAATCAATACATTGCTATCCTTTTGCTTCAATTCAGGGACTGGCCTTAATTTAGTTCTAAGGCAATCAGCATACAGTTGCTGCTTTATGATGGCAACTGGTGGGAAAGATTGCTCTGGATGGTGTGATATGCAGGTGTGAGGCATGACACTGACAGCCATTTGACTATCATGAAGGAAACATATACATAGAGGAGAGAATAACTGAAAACAGCAAAGAAATGGAGCCAGAGGCCTGGTCAAATTTTACCTGATGACCATCTAATCTTTTTAAACCACATAAAGCAGTAAATTCCCTTTCTTGTTTAAACTAAGTTGAGTGATATTATTTTCTGTCACTTGCAACTGAAAACATCCTGACAAATGTGGTAACAATCTTATTAATAACTGCAAACATGTATCCAAACACTAATCCATTTAAAATGCTCTCAGAGTCCCCTATCAGGAAGTCTGTTTAACTTTATTAAATCCTGCTGCTGTTAGTCTGTGAATTACTAATTCGGGAATATCTTTCTAAGAGAATGTAAGTAAAATCAACAGCCTGAAATGTGTATGCACACACAAAGCCCCCAAATTATTCCAAAGTACCTTGTTGCTTTCAGCACCACTGATGGGAGTGACATGTCTAGTGCTCTCTTCGCTTCTTCCAAGGTCATGCCTTGTGTGCTGACTCCATTCACATAGTGGATGATGTCTAACAGCTGGAGATTACCCTCAATGGCTGCAACTGACCTCGGATTGATACCACTAATATACACTACTTGATGAAGGCTGTCGTGACCTCCAGACAAGGAAAAACCTTTAGGGAATAGAAAATATTTATTTTCTCAGCCTTAAGAATACTTATTTTTAAGCTAGCCAAGAAAATCACATCACACAAAGCTTGCTTTGCATTACCCAACTCCTTGTTGCATGTTAATGTAATGTCAGGTAGCAAATGAGGCAGCACTGGCTTCCTGGGTAATTCTAGAACTCGTCCAAGGACTAATCTGACTGTCTTGGGTGCAGCTCGGAGCAGGTTCACTGCATCTGTGTGAGTCATGTTTGTAACGTCTGTATCATTAACCTGTAAGAATGAGAAAGGGGAAAAGGAGAGTTACAGCTTTTGGAACAGAGAAGTTGTCAAGAAAATACAGTAATCTCCTGAATTTATTATATAATACATATTAACCAGTAAGAGATCCATAATAAAAAATGGTCTCTAATTTAATGGTAATTCCTTGTACTTTGGAAATCATAAACACAGTGATCATGTCATTATAAGTAAAATAATAATGTAAAATACTTAACAAATACATCGATATTTTGCTAACATAGGAAATGTATCCTCATAGTAATTTAAGAAACTTTCGGTCCCTAAATCCAAGACAGCTTGTTTAATGCTTTAACTGAGATTAGAGGGACTTCCTAATTAAAAAGGGAACTTTAAGCATTTTCCAAACTGTTAACTATATAAAGGTCTTTACTTTGAAGAGGTGGAGAAAGAAAACATAAACTAAACAGAGAAATAGAATGTTATACTAACTCAATCTTCCTGTTCTTCCTTCTCCTCCAGCCCTGGCTTGCTCTTTTTTTCCACATTTGCACAAATCCATTCCACATAATGTCTCACCTTTATGAGGCGGTCCCCAGGTTTTAGCCTTCCATCACTTTTGGCTGGATCTTGAATGACATCGTGAACATAACAACCAATACTCTGATTGCCTTTGGTTACTGTAAAACCCAGGCTTCCTTTTTCTGATTTAATTAGGGTAATGATGAGTTCTACTTCCTAAGGGAAGAAAACAGTGATTCCTTTAGGCTATTTTGCCCTATAGACAGAGAGATGACTATTATTTCCATTAAATGTAGGAAGAAACCAGATCTGAAAAGGTTACTTATCTTGCCCAAATAAAGAAGCCAGGTCTATCCAGCTCTAGATAGAATGTCCTCCATGTAAAAATTTGGTTTAAATACAACATTATGTTGATTTAGAGATATATGAAACAGAACTTACTCATGCTCCAATTCTTGTATTTTCAGGATAAACAAGGACACATTAGTGGTTATACTTTGATGATAAAAGAATGTTTTTTGAGGGGAAAAACCAGAAAATTCTTCATGTACTTCTAGACAACCAAGATAAATGGCAAGCGCCATAAAAGAAAGATTTTTTTTTAAAATATGAAGTCTTTGGACGATTAAATATCACAACTCTGTGTACTTAGTTACATAAATTTTTTTTCTTTTTAAAAGATTTCAACCAAGAGGTTGCTTACAACTTACATGAGTGATGACAGATTTCTAAAGAAATCATTCAAAGATTATTTTTACTCTATTGCTGAGAATGAAATTGAAGATACAGATGTCACACACACACACACACACGCATGTGCATGCACACACATACACACACACAATTATAGGCAAACAAAGTATCTGGAAAGATTAACTCCCAAATGTTTATGGTTTTGGGGTTTTTTGGGTAGTGTGATTATAGGTAGTTTTAATATTCTTTTTCCTTGTTTTCTAATTTTCCTACAATAAATATTTATTACTTGGATAATAAAAACAGTATTGAAAAGGCTGACTTTCAATCAATGCAAAGAATATTATTCTTGGAAATTTGGCTCCCAAACTGAATTTGTAGGTTTAGAAGTTCTAGGGCTATTAGTACAATGTAAAAGATTCCATCTGGGCACAACGAAGTGTGGAGGAGGAAAAAAAATTACATTCGAATTTGATTAAAAATTAAATAGTAATTCATCAGAATTGGGGGGATACTATAGGTACTATATTATATATAATAGTATATATAATAGTATATTATATATACTATTTCAATTAATCCTCACCATAATTCTATGATGTTACTAACCCCATTTTATAGCCCAAAGTACTAGGACTTAGAAGAATTAAGGAATGTTTCCACAGGCATCTGCCAAATTGCAGCAATTTGGAGTAATAGTGTCAGGATTTATATCCAGGTCTTTTTGCCTTTTTCTCTAATTCTCAATAGAGAAACATACTAGGTACATTATCTATTTACTGGACACAAATATGAAGCTACTCTGAAAGACAGCCTTTTCCCTAAAGGAAAAATGTGTGAGACTATACCTTACTTGAGAAAATAGGGACTTCTCTCTCTTTCTCTCTCTCTTTTTTTTTTTTTTTTTGAATTTTCTTAATATAGAAGAAGCGACTCACCATTTCAAAGTCTTCGAGGTCGTTTTCCAAGTCATTTTTCAAAGATGTCAAGCTTTCTTGTCTAGTTGGTTCAGAAATATGATGTGTATGATATTTATCCACTGAATTAGTGGAAGTGGATTCTGTTTGGGGTTGCCTAGGAGCCACATCCGGTGTTAGAGGGGAAGAAGGATTACTACAAAGACAAAAAAGCAAGACTTTTTTCAAATACATTTCAATGTCAATATAGTAAGTTTGTGCCACAACCAGAAAATGTTTAACAAATATTCATGTCTGCTTTTGATTGAGACCCTAGCTACTTTTATCTGACTCTGGACTACGAGTTTATTTCACACCTGTCATATGCTAATACAAAATTTTATTTTCTGTCCACGTTCTATTTTGAAGATATTTAAGCTGCATAAATCAGTAAGACAGTTTAAATAAATATACTTTTGATTCCTAGTTATTAATTCAAGGCTGAAGCTAATGTTATCAGAAACCTAATGTGTGTTTCGACATAATAAAAAGGAGAAGAAATAAGAAAAGAATAAAAACCTTGATCCTGTGGTTATTTTAGACACTACAATAGGAAAAAAACGAACAAATATGGTTGGAGCTGGATATACACAAAGATATAACCAAACAGTAAAATGTATGAATAACTATGAGAAGTTTTCTCTTTTTCATGCCTCTACGCTTTCAATCATTTCTTCTTTCTTCATCTTGTACTTTTACATCCTACCTTTTGCAAACTCTCTAACACTTTTCTTCCCCACCACTTCCATTTATATTTCTACTCCCTACTCTCCCACACCATCTAAATAGGTTTCTTTCTTTCTGCTTATTTAAGTAATATGAATGATGGTGAAATACAAACAACTTTCTCAATTTTTAGTAAATATACTCAAGAGAGCAGAGCAAGGTTCAGGTTGAGCTCACTAGAGCTCACTAGTTTGCTAACTAAAACTGTCAATCACAATAGTTAGATATCTAATAGAGTCATCATCTGCCTAATTATTGTGAAGTTCACGTATAGACAGATTACATTCTTAGAGAAATGTAGGTTGCTGCTCAACAACGACCAGTTGCCTTGAGTACTATGCATAATATTGACAATACCTGTCCTCGAGTCCTAGTTTATTGGGTATTTTCTGAGGATAATAAAACATGGTGCAGACGGTATCATCTTGACTCTTGGTTGCCTCATGCTGATTTTGTGCCTGTGATACCATGTTGCTTAGAGACTGATGCAAAGCTGAACTCCAGCTTGTATTTGTTATCTTTGCTGGAGCTTTCACTAAGTCTTCTTCTCCACTCCCACTGCTGCCGCTATAACTGTCTCTCCTGAATGGGGAGGTGCATTGTTTCTTGCTTTTGTCAGACATTTCATTTTCATCTGAGCTGGTGCCTTGCTCCACACACGCTGGTTGAGAAGGGTCTTTACTGCTGTTTGGAAGTACTTGTGCTGGAGAATGCAGTGGGGTCTGTAATGAACACATTTAAAGAGATCAGAGTGTGACAACTTATGTTAACTTTAGAACACTTAATTGAAAATGAACATGTGGAATACAGCACTTTCTATTAAAATATTCAATTAATTTTTGATAATTTATGCTCAGAGGAAAAAATCATGCAAAAATAACAACTGTTAATATTGTAAAACTTATACTTAAAATCAGAATTAGAGTTATACTATATATTGTACTTTGTATCCTACTTTCAAAACTTAGGTTTCTGTATTTTCTGAGGTCCTTAAATATGCTTTGAAAATAATATAAAACTGTATAAATAAAATTTAAATAAAACTATTGGATATCAAGTTGTTTCTAGCTTTTCACTATTAATAGAAATCTAGGAGAACTTCTTTGTATGTGGATTTTCACCCGAATTTCGCATTACTTCCTTGTAATTTTCTATATAATAGAAATAGCATTTTCTATAATTGGCATATAGAATTTTTTTAAAGACCTTGTTAAATATTTCCAGATTGTTTTCCAGAAAGAGTGTATCAATTTATGTACTCATCAAGAGAGTTCTACCAGTTCCTAACCGGTGCCCAAAATCAATGTAGTCTCTTAAAGTGTTATTTAAAATGCACCTTACAGATGGATTACTTTCCTATTAACGTCCTTCTGACACTCCCTTTCCCTGATAGAAGGATTAAAGTTTCTGGGGCCAGACATTTCTGCCTTTCATACCTAGAAGTGGTAGTGGAACACTACTTTAAGTAGACAAGACAAAGGCTGTCTTTCTTTAATAATTGTATTATTATTCACCTAGGTATGGATTCCTACCTATCAATATGTAATTTATAAATAACCATCAAAATAGATTTTGAATCCTTTAGCTATTTCTTGACATAAGAAGTGAAACGGAAAACCATATTGCTTACTCTGTGATTTCTAATATTAAAAGTAAAGGCAAAAAATCTTAAGTAAGTCTCATTTTTATTTAAGCTAGTTCAGAACGAAGATTACGTTTCCCAGTTTGGTTCAATGAAGAAATATCAACAAAAATTTTTGTAACCATTATTTTATGTTTTTTGCTAGTTATATTTAGAAAACAAATTCTAAAATCCTAGAATTCTAGAATTGGAAGGGAGAGAAGAGCAAATGAATTGAATTATTTTATATTACAAATATAGAATGTACTCAGAGGTTAAGTGACACACACGAAGAAGCTGAAGAAGTAATTAGGATAAAACCCGGAAGATCAAGCAGTGATGAAACCACTACAGCTGAATCGATCACTCAATTGATATTCCATGAAAATATAAATTACTTTTCATAGGTCTCACCAAAAGAGCAGGGTCGATTTCTGGGAGCACACCAGGTGGAGGTCTGCAGAGAAGCAAGGATACTTCTGGAGATGTTCCCCTGAGAGTGGATACAACTTCCTGGGTGTACCATAAATGACAAATGAAGATACAGTTAAACCAGCATTATGAAATCATCCTGAAAGGCCAATCCATCCCACCATTAAAAATGCTACACGCTGCGGGCTGGGGACTCACCTGCTGAGAGAGTCCTTTCAAAGAGGCTCCATTCACTTTCAAGATAACATCTCCCACATCAATTTTTCCACTTTCTGCTGCTGGCTGTCCAGGAAAGAGCTTTTTAACCCTTACTATGCTGGCATTCATTTGCTCGGGTATAAGATTATCTTCTCGAGAAAAACTGAATCCTAGGCCTGAGCTATTTTTAAACAATTTTACCTCAAATGTATTTTCTAGAGAAAAAAAAAGATATAAAATTAAAATATTCTTAATATACTATGTATACATAGAAACATACAAACATATATACTTTTAGACACATTTTTTAAAAGCCCATTTCTACCATATTTATAGCTTTAGATGCATATATTGAATTCTTATTTTATGCTCAAATCCCATTTCACATTCTCTTTTATCAATAAGAAAACTCAACTTAATGCACTAAGCTACATGAACTAACTGCTTGAACAAAAAAGAGGGTCCTAAAATCAGGATTCTGAAAATGAAATTATGCTTTAATCCCATGTGTTTTGAAAGACTGCAGAATAACAGAAAAAGGAGAAAAAATTCAGGGAAGGAGAATGAGAGAAATTCAGGTATATAATGGGAGAGAAATGGTAAGAAGAGTAAAACAAATGTTAGGGCATGGGGAAGTGAGGACATTCTAATGTTTTGATGTGATATGATGTAATCCAGTAAACTGCAATGACATGATAAAATTCTCACCAACAAAAGAAATTAAAAGAACAATAACCATAAAAGAATGAAAAACCATACTAAAAAACGATGGAAGAAATAAAGAATATGGGGCAGTGAGATAAAGCGGGTATGCTTATTTTACTTTCATAATCAGAAAAAATATAAACTGGGTTACTTTTTCTCCTTTTTTGCGACTAATTCAGAGTTGTAACATTTCTATAATCAAATAAGGATTAAAATAAAAGACAAAATGATAACTATCTAGCACCAGCATCATTCATAAAGTAAAGGACATCTGTGCCCCTTAAAGAGAAATGAAATCTCAGAATAAAGGGTACGTCTGTATTATAAACACATTTAACCTTAAAAAAAGTTTATTGCTACATCATTCTTAATTTTCTTATTTTACTACCAATTAGTGGTAATCCAAGGGCTATCAAAGTTTGTAGGGAAGACCAGTATCTGGGAACTATTCAGTGAATTTCTGTCCAGGATTAGGTTGACAAGTCCATAAAATTGAATGCAAATATAGAAAATGTAAGAATCAAGGTTTCATATGGGTTTGAAGTCATTATTATTTATATTTCCTTTTTCCTTTATAAATATCATTTTGAATTTTATGACTAATTAAGACACTATTAAGTAACTATAATCTGTTTTATGCCTGACTTTGTTATCCAAATTCAGACTCTTAAGAACTGCAAATATGTGTGTGTGTGTGTGTGTGTGTGTGGTGTGTGTGTGTGTGTTTAATTCACTATAGTGCTTTGTCAGATTACTTGACAAGAATAATTAAAGAGATTCAGGCATAAATTATGATCCAACATGCAAAAGTCAAATTTGAATAAACCAGGCATAAGTTAAAGGTGAGATGACAGTCTCCCATGGTCTGACCTTCAGTGACAAAGTTGTAGTCTTTGACATATGTCATTTTCTTCATCATTTTTTCTGGGCCTTCTTCACCTTGGGCATCCAGATCCAGAAGGGCACACTGTGGCATTACAGGGACATGTTCTTTGGATGCTGGAGACTGTCCCTTTTCTAACAGCAGATGAACCAACTGGACAAATGAAAAAGCACTTCATTAACTAAAGAGAATTATAAAGTAGATAAATTTTTAGGACTTTGTATAATTGATAGTATAAAATCATTTAAAGTAAATACCCAGTCTACCAAAATATAGGTAGAGAGAGAAAAAAATATAGGGATAAAAACAAGGGACTGAAATTTTAAAAATGAAGTTTTCATTATTTTCTGTATAAAAAAGATAAATAATTAAAAAGAAAAAATTCTATTATAAAAATAACATAAACACATTATAGAAAACTTGGCTATTAGAATAAAACCACCTCTGTACTATAACATAAAGACCATTATAAAGAATTTGTTAAACTCCCTGACTCAAAATATATTAGAGCAAAATGAATTTAGCCTTAGGGCTGAAGAATGACTACAAGTGAGAATCACTATATAGTTGTAGATGTTTATGAAAAATTAAAAAAAATGCAATCCCCACCATTTTTCCTATCAGATCACTGGTAGTATTAAGGCTAAATGTGATATGGAGAGCCAGTTTCCTCGGGGCGGGGAGTTGGGTGTTGGGGGAAAGGCTGGGGGGACTACTTGTCATAATACTTGCTTCCAATTTGGAAGAAAAAAAATACCAGAATGTTTATATAAATCAGGCTTGTTTCTTGATTAACAAATTTGAAGCTCTCAATGAGATTGAACATTATTATGTTCTTCTAAGGTATCTCAAAAATTTGGTATAATGATCTATTACCTGTCCCGTATTTCTCAGTGTTTCCACAGCTTGTTTATGGGTAGCTCCTTCCAGACTAACTCCATTGACAGCTAGGACACGATCACCTATAAATTAGGCAGTCATTTTGAAAGAAGTAAATTATAAAATATAATCATGCTCTTCAATATCTTGTGGTCTTGCTTTATATTGATTTGTTTAAGAGATTCAGACAAAGTCTGGACAAAACTGTGTCACAGTTTTTTTAATAGCTATTTAATTTCTTTCCCAATTCTATGGTTAATCTTAGATATATTTTAGAACAAGATATTGTATATATTGTAAAATCAATTTAAATCATGTAAAAAGATAAACTGAACTACAAATGTAGAGCAATTGGAGAAAACTAACTTAGTTCTTATTAGAAATGTAGCTGTCAGTGTTTTTACACGGGCATAATCCCTTTCCCATTCTCTGGCAATTTGCTTCTTAGAAAGTACAAAACATGAATGAAACACTGTCAAGATATTTTCTGACACAAGAGAATAAGCTGGAAAGAAGAGTTTTTGGAATGACATCAAGGAGTTTTTTAATGAAGTCTTAAAATAATTGCGTATGTTCTTAAATTATGAATAATTGAAGGTCTATATCAACTTTTCAATTTCTTGTTATTTGCTGAAGTGATAATCCTATATATAATTTCCACATACGCAAAAAATACTCTACCTTTGTGAATTCTACCATCGAATTCTGCTGCTCCCTTGGGAATAACAGCTTTCACATAAATGCCACCATGTCTGACACTCGTATTCACACCTCCCTAAGTGGAAAAAGACAAATGAAATAACATTTTGTAACATGAAAAATTTTGAACTCCATTTTTCAAATCTGAGACCTAGAAAGCATTCAGTTCATCAGCCAAAGCAGCCGCATCACGTTAGCATGTGCAATTACTTCAATATTCAAGAATATTTCTAGCTAAGTTTTCCAAATGTTAAAGCAGTTACTTTTTAGGAAAACTCTTTATTTGGAATGTAATGAAATGCTAGATCTTGACTATATGAAGAATTGCTCTTCTTTTGTAAGTCTACACCATGCATTATGAGCAAGCAGAAAGCAAAATCCATCTATGTAAAATTAGTGTGAGAACATAACTGTCAGAAAAAACAGCATATGGAATAATATACTTCAGACCATATTTGCTAATTTGAAAGAAAATCTCATGAGTCAGAGAAAAAATTTTTTTCATTTTGAATGGTTTTGGTAGATAAGTTTGGTTACAGTGTAGATGAGATGTAATAAGTAGGTTCTCTATCTCTTGTGGATATATAGCTTTTATTTCCTTTCACAATAGGAAGATAATAAAATTCTAAAGAAGTTAAGAGCAAAAGTAAAAGGGTTATACTATTTTAAAAAGTACTAGAAAATTCTTTTTTTTTTGATATTTATATGTTAATAGTGTTACGGCTTTTCATAACTAACATTATCCTTCCAATATCATAAATGATAATGTTATAATTTAGGGTATAGTATATTCATTATTAGAATTCTAGAATAATTTTATCAAGCACCCTATGCTCACATTTTAACTACCTTAAAAGTATATGTATTCCTCAGGAATTTGTAACTTTAAGATACTAATCATGTTTACAAGTTAAGATATATGACGGAGAGAAAAGGCATATAAGTATATATTAAACTTTAATTATTTGATGTAGGTTAAAATGTATTATTCCATGTTTATGTGGAAGCTATCAAATGTGTACAAAGCATACTTAATAATTTTATATTTTCCAAGTCTTGTACCAGATTAAGCAAGTATGAAATCTATGAGGGAAAAGGCAGCATTTTTCTAATTTTATTTTAAAACACAGGAAAAACTGACTAGCACATTCAACTTTTTTTTTTAAGTTTTAAGATATGATTCAATTTTTAATTTTGGAAATATTTGACAAGTTTCCTTTCGGAAGCAAAATAATTTAATTAAAAAATTGGCATACAATAGGCTGCTGGAAATGGAGAAGAGAAAACATTTGAAAACCTTGTCAAACAGTACCGTGACACTTATCCCCAAGCTGTTGTCATTTTTAGCCAGTTCAACCTCAAAGATATCTCCAGGTTTAGGAGGTGATGAAGGAAAAGTTTTAAATTTCATTTTGTTGGATGTATTCATTGAGGAGGAAGATTCCTTAACAAAGAAAAACAAACAAAAGGATTTTTTGTTAGACTCAAAATGAAGATTCAAAATGTGTTGTTTGGAAAAATTAAGAAAAATCAAGATATTTAGGGATTGAGTGGATTCAAAGATCATGAGGGTTGGAAGAGATCTTAGAGATCATCTAATCCAATGCCTTCATATTTTATGGTTGAGGAAATTGAGGTTTGGAAATTAAAGGGCTTGCCTCAGGTCAAACAGCTAGATACAGCAGAGGGAAGCCCAGAACCTAGTTCAAACCTGGCTTTTACATAATCCTTTTCCAATGCTTTTCATACTTCCAAATTTAGAAAGTATTTCCATTTCCTTTAAAATCAATATATATCAGGCAGTAGCTTTTAACTTAGAGGTTTCTAAGATGAGCAGTCTTCATGTTTACTTATGTTTACAAATCCAATTTAAACATAGGCACAACAGCTGAGTCCCATTTATAAGGGCATAACCTCTTATAAGGAATGTTGGTTTTTCAGCGAACCAAGGGCTTAAGGTTCTTTTCTGAATCTGCTTGTGAATGTGAGTTTAAATTGATACCATTTCTAGGAAATGGGCAATTTTCTGTGTTGTTGTTCTTCTTGTCATACATTTAGAACTTCAGAAGAATTTAGATTATCAATAATAAAGTCAACTGCCACATGAATTATTTAGGAATGAATTTTTCAGATAGTAAATTCTCTTATAGACATTAAGTATGCAAGAGATGAACAATTTGTAGAAAACCATCATAATCTGATTAATCATTACTTTGTGTTATCAGGTAGCAAGTTCCCAGAATAATAGCTATTTTAGAGTTAGTATTCAAAGCTGCTAAGTTCTCTGAAGGTTAGCATCAAACGCAGTAGCAGTTAGTAGCATAATATAGAAATTATTCTTTCTTTCCAGAATGTAAGCAGTTTATAGTAGATTACTCTGTTCTGTAATATATTTGCTGTAGTTTGCTTTTTTAAATGGAAAAAAAAAACAACCCAAAAAACCAAAGATTCGAATTAAACTATGCCTTTTTTGGTGTTTGATGATGATCCTGACTGCTGGAATAAGTGGCTTCATCCATGTCTGAATCTCCGCGGTCAGAATAATCTGTTGTATCAGAAATGCCTGTTTTTTTAGCTTTGTTTTGGTTACTGTCACTAGAAGTCCTCTTTTTCTCGGTGGCTTTGGATATCACAGATAGGGAAGGGCTGCCGTGCTGTGATTCCTGCCAGGTTCGATCACCTACATGGCTGGCAAAGAAACCATTGACCTGGCTCTGGGACAAACTGGCACTCTCAGTCCTGGAATCTTGAGAACTCAGGCTTCCTTCCCGTAGGCCTCCAGACAGTCCAAAAGAGCTCTCTGAGATATGCCTCGGGGTACCATGTGGCCAGCGGTGGTGATCCTCAGAAGAATCTATTGCACCGTCTTGCATATAGGAAGCTTTCTTCATGTAATTTTTCATGCCATTGGCAATGTGCACAGGAGTAGGAGACACTAAAAGTTAAAATCCATCAATGAAAATAACAGATTAGTGACACAGATGCCTGTGCTTGCACACATGCACAATACTCCCTGATGATTGTTGGGAGGGTTTTCCACAGGATAACACACACACAACACCTGACCCGGGGCCCGAAACCATAACAAGGACCCAACAATTGTAGTAGATGCTTTCTGTTTCCTTTGCTCCCTCTTTTGGTGTTTCCTGAGGCAACTTCTATTGAAATGTGTACTTCTTCATCTTAATTCCCTATTTCCATTCTCTAAGACCTATTTCAAGAGAGTCTCCTCTGTGAAGAATTTTTTGATTCTCTAACTAGAGATAATTTGGATCGCCAAAAATCTTGAATTTTATTTAATGATTATATATTTGTTTTATATTGTCTCACTAAATTGCATTTTTTTGGACACCAAGTAATTCTCAAGAAAAGTAACTGCAAATTTCTTATGTGTAGTTCTTATCAAAAGCTAGTTAAGAAAGTTTCCCAAGTAAGACGAACCATAGAAGACATGGGCAAAAGAATTATAGGTGAAAGTTTATAAGAAATTAAAAAGTTTTATGTAGCAAGCAAAACCAAGGAAAATTTAAAAGAGTAATGAGCAACTGGAGAGAAAATATTTGGGAAAAATAACAAAAAATAATAGAAGAGTTAATATCCTTAATATACAAAGAGTTTCTAAAAATCAATAAGAAAGATTTTAAAACTCTTATGGAACAAGGATATAATATGTAGATTAGAATTCAGAGTAAAAACCTCATAACTAATAAATACGTGAAAATACATCCTCACTGTTGTTCAAGGATATGCAGTTTAATGCAGTTTCCTACTATTGGGCTGACAAAAAATGAGAATGGTTGATAATTTCTCACACCACTGATGTGTGAAGGGCACTGTCATATCTACCTGAATAAAACCTGGGCAGATTAGTAGCATTTGTCAAAACCTTTAATGTGCATACCCTTTAATCTACTTCTAGGTATCTAACTTCCAGAAACAAGTATATTTGTTGGAGCAACATTTGTAATAAAAGTATAGCTAACCTGATTGCATAAAAAAGAAATAAATTAAATAAATTTTGATATGCCCATAAACATAAAATATAATACCACATTAAAAGAGTATATATTTATGGATGTCCTGAATATACTGAGCAGGCAAATTACAGATTGATATTGAGTACAAAAAATAACTGTATTTTTTGGAAAAAAAAGGTATGTGTGTACATATATGTGTACACACACATGCACTATTTAAAATTTTTTTTTATAATATACATAAGGCCACATACACACCGAATAATTTCCCTAGGAAATGGGGTAAGGGGACTTTTAGTTTTTACTTCATAGGTTTCTGTATAAATAGCATTCATTTAAATAAACTAGTATGCATTCTATAACTTAAAAAAGATTAGGAAACAAAAATAAAAATAAAAACCTTTCTCTTTGGTGATTGATAATTGAGAAGGATAGCCTGAGTTACATACTGATAAAAGGTTCTTTGAGCTTTATCTCTTTTCAAGTTATCTACAGAATAGTTACACACCATGATAAGGTTACTCTAGCTTTCTGAGGAAACAAGTTCACAGAACTATGTTTTAACATCATGCTTTTAACTTTTATTGAGAATGGATAGTAAAAGACAACCACATGAAAGTCTGCTAGAAAAAAAGCTTTATTATTCCCATCCTAGGTAAAATTCCTCTGCTAAATGCTCTCTCGGCACCTTGGACTTCTTCCTTACACTTATCATAATTATAATTGTTCAATACTTGTCACCCTGATAAAGTGTAAGTTGCACAAGGGTAGAGGTTCTGTGTCTTGTACAGCACAGGCACTCAATAAATATTTGTTGAATAAATGAATAAATTTTCTAAAAAATGTCTATTGAAAACAAAATTAAGAGTCCCTTAGAGCATTATTCAGGGAGAAAATGAGTTTCTTCTGAATTCATATGCTTCTTTTGCCAAAATAATGGTGAGTAATGGAACCCAATGTTCTGCTTTTTTTTTTGGTCTTGGCGGCTTGAAACTCAGAAGTATGCTACAACATTTTCAATTGCTATTGTCTTTCCTTTCCCTAAGATGACTAGACTACAGTTAGATTATAAGGCTCTTTTGGGCAGTGGTGGTGTTTTCTCTCTGTTGTGTCTGTTCACCCCAAACAAGTGCTGAAAATATTATTTATATAGTTATACATTATATATATATACACACACACACCATATATAAAATTTAGTGAAGACAAGAAGAAACCAGTAATCTGTAAAATACAAGACTTTTTTACAATATGATTCACGTGCATAAAATTTAAGAAATTTTTGTCAGAACATATTGTATGAAAGTTTGTTTTTAGTTTCTATTTTATAATTAAAGTTATGCCTAAAATTCTCTGTCTAAACTAAGTTAACTGCCTATTACTAATTCTTTTACATATTTCTCAGTGTCTTTGGGATGAAACTTATTTACATTTATCTAGCATGTTAATGTTCTAGGTTTTTAAGAATGTTTTTGAAAAATAATGTTAATGATAATAGTTAAAACTCACATTTAAGTGCTTTATAGGTACCAGGCAATGTGCTAAGTCTTTACATGCAATATCTTATTTAATTTTCACAATCTACAAGATAAGCACTTTTATATTCACCACTTTTAATATAAGAAAGAGAGCCTTCGTAAGTTCAAGTGATTTAATCAAGATGTGTAGTGTTAAGCGGTGGAGACACAATCTAACCCTAGACTCTGGAGCCCTTCTCACTGCCCACTGTGCTGTAGTGCACGTACAGTGTACACTTACTTCACACACGCTGCCTTATCGCTTGATCCTCAAAACAATTGTGGCTCAAGAGGACTTAAGTCATACAGCTAATAAGTAGCCCAGGCATGGCTCAGATTCAAGTCATCTGATCTTTGCCAAGTGTCCTTTCTCCTACAACATGCTAATGGCAGGGATTATCAGACAAAATGATATGGTCTTGTTTTTAAATTTCTGGCATGTTGTTATCCTTTTCCTTTTTATAATCTGGTTCAGGACAGGGCTTCATAGCTAACTATTGCATAACTATATTAATTAGGCAATAATAAAGAATTTTATTTCCGATTTGGCTTAAGAAGTGGTAGAAAACACCAAATACCTAGGAGAATTTACTTAAGTGACATCAATTTTGCACAACAAATCCATTTTTATGCATATAAAGTTGACCCTTGAATAACACAGGTTTGAACTGCTTGGGTCCACTTACACACAGATTTTTTTCCATAAATGTCAGTACTGTTTTTGATCTGTGGTTGGGAGTCTGTGGATGTGGAGGGCTGACTGTATGCCCTCCACATCTAAGACATATTATAGAGGAGACTTCGACATCTGTGAATCTTGGTATATGCAAGAGGTCTTGGTACCAATCCCCTACTGGATACAGCTTAAATTTGGGGGGAGTCAAAATTTATACAAAATTTGGGATTGCATGGGGTTTGGCACCTGTAACTCCTGGGTCGTTCAAACGTTGACTGTATTACTAAAGAAGAATGAAATAGAAAATCTTGGAAGTGATGAATGAAAAGTTATACTGACGCATAAAATTAAAACAATCACAACTATACATTTAAAACTTCCAGAAAGGAAATAAGGGGCTTAAATGCAATTTACCTCTTGGTCTTGCAAAAAGTAAAACAGAACACACAGCTAAGAGACATCTACAATATTACCTTTGGATGTCTTTTCTCTTGGCTGAGAGATAACAAGTGTCACATCTTCCGGTGCATTTTGCAAAATTTCAATTGCAGCATGGTGGCTGACCCCCTCTAAACTCACACTATTTACAGATATCAAACGGTCTCCTGTAAAAACAGACAATCCAATATTTTCAATGACAAAGAGAAATTAATGCTGACTTGTAGAAATGTTATGCTCCCCTCATTATTTTTGTTTGGCCCAAGTTCCGCTTTTGAAATCTGTGCAAACTCATGTCTATCAGTAAGTACTTAGGAAAATCACCTAAATGTAAAGTACCTGGCTTTAAGCATCCATGCAAATCAGCTGGTCCTCCAGGGGTAATTGAACTAATGAATACACCTAGATCCAGTCTTCCCATCTTCTCCCCACCAATAATTTGAAATCCTGTAAAACAGCACATTTTAAAAAGATCTTCACAATACTGGTGCTTTCCATGACTAGTGATTAGCCTGTTAGACACGTAGAGGTGTAGGGACCGTCCCAACAAATATGATTAATAGGTAACACCTGTCAGATGCAACTGTTAAATTTGGTGGAAGTACTGCTTGTAAGCATTTCATCTTTGGCATTTCCTGACTGGGCAGGCGAGGTGAAGGGGTCGTGGGTGGGCAGCCAGTATCCTGATCAGAGCAGGTTGGTGCCTTAATACCAATGCTATGCATGCTATAGACTAAGGATCTCACAGTGACTTACCTAAGCCATACTTTGCGTCTTTTTTCAGGTTCACCAAGGTGATCTCACGTTCTGGCGAAGATACTATGCTCCATCTTTTATGTAGTACATCTATTGAAAATGTATAATTTTAAGATAAACATAACATGTTCAGGCATTAACACTGATTGCTTGTTCCAGTTTAAATGTTAACAAAGCTCATTAATAGATTATTTGGTCACTATAAAATTATATTTTAAATAATATATTGCCATCATGTTATGTTCAATAGTAATTTGTGGTTTACAAAATGACTGTATGTTATCACATTTATCCCTTATAAATGAGTCCCTGTGAAATGAGTACATTTCAGTTTGAAATGAGTAAATAAATCTCAAGAGGTTAAATAATTTGAACAGCTTTACTCAGCTAGTGCTGAGTAATCTTAAACTTAGGTTTTCTGACTCCATGTCTTTCTGTTGCATCACAGTTGCTTCCTGAATTTGACAATGCTCAATATGTTAAAAGTTTCTTACTAATAAGTGGTTGGCATTTTTATTTTTAAGTAAAATATTCATGGTAAGTTCTATAGTTAAATAGTAGTAAGAATAAATAATTTATTTTTAAAAATCTCAATAATGACTTGGCTAACATATTTACATTTTCAAAAGATATTCATCTATTTCTCATTTTATTTGTGAAACAATCCCATGAGGTAGGAAAAGAGATTTTTAATCATTGTTTTGTAGATGAGGAATAACAGTTCATGATTTGTTCCACATTATAGCTAATATCACTGTCCAGCAAAATGTCTTAAGTCAGTGCTTGATAAATGCTAGTTAAATACTACAATCAACTTTTTCTTATTTCCATTTGAGTTTTTTTCCTTAAGTAAGTTGATCATTCACAATTATCTCCTAAATTAAACCAATAAATATGTTATTTGTCATTTTAATAACATTAATTCATTTACTTAGCAATCCGATCATTTGACACATACTCTCTGTCTTCTTGTTACGAGCTGAATTGTGTCCCTTCTTCTCCCAACCACCAATTTATATGTCGAATCCCTAACTCCTAGCACCTTAGAACATGACCATATTTGGACACAGCTTTTGAAAGAGATAATTAAGTTACAATGAGGTCTTTAAGGCATGCTCTAATCTAATCCAAGAAGAAGAAGGAATTTGGATACAGACATATATGCACAGCGGAAAGACCACGTGAAGATAGAGAGAAGACTGTCACCTACAGCCAAGGAGAGAGGCATCAATGTTGCTAACACCTTGATTTCAGACTACGAGCCTCTAGAACTGTGAGAAAATAACTTTCTGTTGTTTAAGCCACTTAATCTGTGGGACCTTGTTGTGGCAGCTCTAGCAAATTAATACACTTCTTAATGTCAATTATAATTTGACAGGTCTAATTGGTCCGAGTGTGAGGTGGTGATAGTATCGGTAAAAGACTGCAACACACTCAGAAAGATATTTTTGTAAAATCAATCTTCAAATTCATCTCTACATACTTCTTAAGCATATTGAAGCTTTTTGAAAATTAGGGGTTATCTGCCAACATATGACTGACTACTTGTGGATTTAAAATTGTATTAGTATGTTATAAGACGAGTAGCAACTTTGTTATAAAACACGTATTAATGCTTAAATGATGTGTATGTGATACTTCATATTCTAGAAATAAACTCCTTTAATTTCAGAAAACAGTAAAAACAATCATTTGCTCTCTGGAGTGAATTAACCTTGTCCCGTAAACACCAAGTATTAGTGCAAGTTTGCAAGCTCTCTGTAGTATACATATCCCTATTTTGTTGTTACTTTTTGACCAAAACTCAGTTACAAACTTAGTTATAATCAATGAGAGTAAAAATAATTCAGTATTCCTAATTAATTTATTGAGATACCCCCAAACCACTGGACAATGGCGTGAAAAACTTATATATTAGGTATATATGTATAAGTATAAACTTCACAAATCAGTTAAGCCTCGTTTGGTATTATCATCTAAGTATCCAAGATAACTTTTATCCTAAAATAGACAAGTCTAATTTCCAGCTAGAAAGAAATAAAAAATACAACAGAAGAAAACCCATAAAATAAAGTAAAACAAATAAGAGTGTGAGGTCTCCTTAGGTATTAAATGCAAATGGCACTATCATGAAGATAAAGTCTATTTGTTTTACACAATTATAAAACTGATATTCTTAATGTTCCTAAGGCATACCTGCTACAAGTCAAAGGTATCGATTCAAAGAATAAAAATGCCATTTTCTTTATTTTCCTTTCCAATGCATGCACTAATAAGATTGGTTATTTATAATATTTATTTGACTAATAAGTGTGTGTGTACTAAGAAATAACCTAGGTAAACATTCTTGGAACATACACATACACTCAATGTGCAATATTTTTGCATATTTATTTCCTTAACTAGAAGCAACACATGAAGCTCTCTATATTCAAGAATTCACCAGAGAGATTTGACCATTCATTCATTCAATTATTCTTTCACCCTTCAAACATTTACTGAACAATTTCCCTGTCAAAGTCTCTCACTAGGCAAATAGGGAAAATAAAATGAGATAATGTATATGAAAGCTCCTAGCATAGTAAATGTGAGCTGAATCACACTAGGCTAGACGAACAAAGAATTAGCCTAACTGATAAACAGAATGTTGTTAAGACTGTCAGTGAAATAGTTGCATTGCAAAGGCATGAGTCAGACCTATAAGAGAAGAGAGACTTCTTCCTGCCAGAAATAAAGAAGACTTCAAGGAAATGGGGTAGGATTTTAATAAGTGGATTATAGAAGTGGTTATACAGCAACAAGTAAGGCATTAGCAAAAGCTAAGATGGAAAGAAGGCTGGCAGAAAGGGTTCTGAAAAAATGTCATATATTAGTTTGGCTATAGCACAAGATTTGAGTAGGATGAAGTTGAATACTCTTTTGGAAAGGAAAGCTTTGCTAACCTACTCTTTTAAACAGTGATGTCCTTCCCCACCCAAAGCACCCCCACGCATATAAAGTGACTCATTAATGTGAGGACAGAAGGAAGGATGTGGTGTGCAACTCCATGTTACTAGATAGTACTGTGCACATGCCAAGTTTCTACTTATCTTCGTATTCTATTCACACAGATGTTCAAATACTTCTCCATTGGTTAAAAAAAAAAAAAAAAAAAAGAGGGAGGAGGAAGTATCTGAGGGTATAGAATACACTACAACCCAAGTAAACTTAAAGATATTTATAGAATTTGACGTGAATTGAATAGAATTTATAAATCTCTGAAAGTGAGGCAGCTAGATATCTCAAGTACCAATATAGTTCTAAGTTATTTTAATTACTATACAAAAACAAGCATTAGTATTCAGGGAGTACATATCTTTAAATCCTTAAAAGAATTTTCTTTTCCCATTAATATACTCTATGACCCCCAAAATTCTACAAATATTTTAAAGTGAAAAAGAGCCTCAACTTGAAATTTCCTCTTTTTTGAGTAATACATGCTGTATTATCGCATCAGTAACTGTCAGTGTCATTCTCAATAATGTTTACTTGGGAAATAGCTTAAGAACAATTGATAAATGTATAATTTAGAAATTAAATGTATACCCTCTCTGCTTTAAAGACAGTTGTTCCAATGTTGCCTTTCTCATCTCTCATAAGGTTCATGTGGACATATATAATCCCTAACTAGAATAACTTTAGATACTAATGATAGCTATATCTATGACTGAATAAATTGAATTTCCCAATAAGAGCATATTTCTGATAAGGCCAAAACCACATAATCAAAGTATGAGTCGACGATTTTTTTTTTTTGCAAGAAAAACTAATTTTTTGATTATAGATATAGACCCTTGTCAACTATAATGCAGCTCCATGCCACTGACTCTAAGATGAACTGTACTATAGGTCAAGGAGGCTCTGGATAAATGGATTACTCACTGTAGGGAAAAAGACCCATTTCAAATCCTGGGGATGATAGGTCAGCAGCACCATATTGGTATAAAAACAAAGGGAAATATTTTCCACTGTTATATTACCTTACATATTTACTGCTCTAGTGGTAGGAAAAGGAGAACATAACGGAAAATTTGGTGTTTTATTTCTGTGCCAGCACTAATTAACAAGGTAAATTCGGGCCACATAACATCTTAGAGACTCATTTAATTCATCCATAGAATGGAAAAGCTTGGTTTGGATACACTTTTAAGTTCCTTTCAGTACTCAGTTCAGTTGACTCTATCTTTTGCTTCTGGTTAATTCTTATATCTAAATCCTTTGTGAACACTTTGGACTTTTTATTATAATATTCATTTATAAATGTATTCCAATTAAACCTTAGGTGGAAAAACTAGCATTTAAATTTACATTTGGTCCTTGATATCTGAGTAAAAAAGTGTGTTTTAAAATCCTACTTTTGTTTTTTACATTTTATTTCTTGGAATTCAGATTGCTCATAAAAGTAATAGTTTCAATATTGAGGGGAAAAGCTTATTTTACTATCTGTAACAAGTTACTCTGCACCAGAATAACTTATTTTACATGTTTTTTGTTTGTTTTTGGCATTTTGTTTCTGTTAAGAGTATTTGACCCCATTTTTGTGATTTAGACAGGAAGGAAGGTGACAAATCTAGCTAAAAGTTACTTTTCAATTGTATAATAATCCCGGATTATAGTAAAACAAAAAGTATTAAAAACCAATTTTAAAATTCTTGCACAAATTCTATTTTTTTTTTGTTTTTACTCTCTTAGGAAGTAATATTATAAGAAATGTGGTTTTTGAAACGTTAAGCAACATTTAAAAAAAATCACAATGGAAAAGTTGGAATTCTTTCCATATCTGTTTCATGAGATTAGAAGACTCCTGCCTTTTTTCCTTTATCTTCTCTTTCAAGTTTCACATTCTTTAAAGATCTCTGAGAGTAGTAAAAGGTTAAGGTTGAATTTTATTCATTGATCCTCATATGAAATAATAAATAATTCAATGTTCATTTCTCATTTTTTTCTAATAATCTTGGCCAGCAAGGAAGAACACTGAAATTAGAATGAGAAGTCCTATATTTGACTCATGATCAAGTATTTAAATTTTCTTAGTTACCTCATTTGGAAAAACGTGTTTGCCGTGCTCTATTATGTGAAAACTCAATTCTCAACAGAGCACTGATTCAAAAAGAATTTTGAAGAAAACACAGACTTGTTTGCAAGCCAGCTGGGGTACACATCCACAAGAAGGTGGATCAGTCCTTCCTATGCAGGGGGGAGATGGGAAGATGAAGTTTCTAGAGGTTTAAACAGAGAAACTACCCTGTACACGCTGCTCATGTGGGTGTAAATTCATATGCTTTTACATCAGGAGCTAGGTTAAAACACATTCCAAGTTCTCATCTTTGAATAAATTATTTTACAGCTTCTCCCAAAGTTTAGCTAGGAGAAATAACACTTATGAATAATTAGGCATTATTATGTTAGGAGACAGTCTAAAGAGTGGATTAGAGCATGAGCTCTGGAAACAGAATTCCTGCACACAAATCACAGCTCGGGCACTTGCCAGCTCCATGACCTTCTGCACAAGCTCTTGATGCTCTGCTTTCTCATATGTGACAAGGAAATAACATTTGCATAGGCCTCATAGTTTGTGATTAAATGAGAGATAAACATAAAGTGCATAGAACAGCATTTGGCACATAGTAAGCACTCAATAACTGTTAGTCAATAATTATTACCACTATGGACATGTCAATAAGCTATTTTAGGCACAGAGGTATTCTAAATTCAATTTATGTAAGACATTTGATCATCAAAGATATATACCAGGGTCTTAGAAACTTAGGCCCAAGTACAAGTTCACTTTTTCTTTAATGACATGCCCTCAGATTTTTCAGGATTGATACCTTTTTAAAAAAATGAGATTAAAAAAAAAAATCCTACATTTGCTATGAGTATTTAAGATATTGTGTGTATTTTAATTTTACTTTAATTGACTACAATTTTACTTTCAAGAAGAAATTTCCTCTCTCGAAGATCTGGTATGTGGATTTCTAGGAGAGAATGAGAATTACACAACATAGCACCCTGGCGTCTGACAGTTTTGACCTACAAAAAACAGCAGTTTCATAAGGTTCAGTCTACTCCAATGCCTTCATTTTTGCCTTGGCTCTCAGGAAAATTAGAACTAAACTTAAAACTTCATCAACTTTAACTATATTAAAATATATGATTAGCATTCTGCTTCTTTCTCATCAGACTTCAATTTAGTTCAACTTTAAGAGTTTGGAGGTGAGACTGAAACATTTTGAGGAAAGCAGTGTATGCCCAGTAATACAGTAATAAAACATTCTTTCTAACAACCATGAAAGGTGTTAGAAAGATCAAATAAGATAATGTTCTGAAAGTATTTTATAATCTAAAGTCTAAAAAGTTTGAATCACTGACTTTTACTGCACAAAGTTTCTTCCTTTGTTTCTTTGTTTCTTCTTAGACTTCTAAACTATCAGTCTCAACATTTGAAGTCTCCAAATTCTCCCCATAATATTTGGGATAAGACTCAAAGCTAATCCCTATTACTCTTGAGTCACTACTGCCCTCACACACCTCTGTGCTGAGATTCTTAGTTCCCCGAACCTGTTATCTTCTCATATGTCTCCATGTCTCTGATCACACTATACCCTGGGTCTGGAATGTTTTCCACGCCATTCTGCCTGAATAAATCCTCCTTTCATTTCAAGATCCATCTCAAACGTCCCTTTAAAATAACTGTCTCAGCTAAAACTATTTTTAATCAAAATTATCTCTCACCCAAACTACTATCTTAGCTTCCCAGTTCGTGTCCTTATCTTGAATTTCTCTAGTTCATCAATATTAGCCTAAATTACAGGTCCTATCACATCACTATGATACTGCAAAATACAATTCTCCAAAGTTAAGGCCTAAAATCCTTGGCATGGAATTGGAGACTCTTCATTATTAGGTCCAAGATTACCTCATAAGGTACAAGAGAAAAGATATGATGGAAATGAGGGGAAAAACATTTTATAAACCTACCATTTTCTTTTAAGGGTACTTGGGATGAAGAATTTCCAGAACTATGCAAAGTCATTCCTGTGGTATAAATTACATTATTAGACAGTTTATAAAATGGTCAGAGACTAGATACAGAATTTCTTCTGATAAATTCATAAAAAGCACTAAAACATTAATGCAGCAACATTTTATTTACACTCAAAAAAATGTCTTCCCACAGGCTTATTTACTATTTTAAATATTCAAGTTAAGCATATCAACTTGTTTTGCAGAATAAATTTAAACACAAATATATTGTTTCTGACAATGACATTTTGATATGCCAAATATGAAATGATGAACTGAAATGAGTTTTAAAAACATTTGTTTGAATGTTAAAAGAAAATTCAATATTCAACAAGAATGAATAACCTTATCAAAAAATAAATGCTGAAAATAAATTTTCTTTCACAGGTGAGTTTTATTTTGTGTTTTCTATGGAATATTTACTACTCTACATCTGAAATGTGATGGATTTTTAAATAGACCAAAGCCTTCCTAATGAAAATAATTTAGACTCTATAAGAGACTTCATTACAGTGAATATACTTTGAAAATTATTTCCTAAAAGATTGAATCAGTGTCTTTTTAGGCTATTTTCAATAGATAAAGTGACCTATAGGATGAGGTCTTGCCCTTTACCTGTTTAAAGTTTTTTTCAAATCGATTCTATTTAAAATGGTGACAGTATAATCTCTGAAAGTTGTAGAAGCCTACGTTAATAAAGTAATGTTGCTCTTCATAAATATTTATCAACTATAGGGCAGAGTTCTCTTTTGATTTCATTTACTCCACATGCCCCCAATCCAATTACAGCGTGTGAAAGTACTACTTTCTATCTTTGCGTAATTAGAGTTAAATGTTCAAACTTTGGTCTAAGGGAGAGTTAATTAGTATTATTTGGTTAAACAAGACCAGAAGAAGGCAATCCTTGTTTCCCTTTTGTTCCCCCAGCTGTTTCCTATTGTGAGTAATTGTTCAGATGTCTGTGCTTAAATACCTACTACTCTCCTGCAAGGTCCATTCCAGTACATTTCCTCTTTAAGCTGCACAGAGCAACAGGAAACCTGAACTATTTATCTCATAAGGTAGTGTGTATTTATAAATACACACGACTTCTATACTTAAATAATTAATAGGCATCAGGAGCATTTCTAAAACTTTAATCAACTAAGAATTTCTACTCACCATAGCGCACTTCTAAAATCATCTGTTTTTAGAGACAATTCCATTCATGCTAAGCTGAAGGTACCCTAAAAAAAATCTTTCTTCAAAAAAATACAGCATTAGTGGAGTCTCCTCTCACAGGCTTGTAAGAAAAATCCAAAGCCATGGTACCAGACTATCTGGGTTTTCTTGTTAAGATTGTTATTGCTTTTAACTGCCACTAATAGAAAGAAAGCTAAGCCACAGTCTGTGCCAATCACTGGTTAAGTCAATTTTTGTTTGACTTGGTACATATTAAGTAGCCTAAAATTTTATATTCACAAACAGCTTTGGCAATTAGGACACAGAACCAAAAATAATTTCTCAGTAAATGAAATTATCTTGTTCACGTGACTGTGAGCACGAGGTACAGGAGAAAGAATATAAGCTCGTTTATGCTGACCTATACCATATGCTTGACCAGGGTCTTCAAAAGATGAGGAGTCTGATTCATGTTTCCTCCTTTCAGGACTTCTATTTAAACTTGCAACAGACTTTGAACTAAAGAGGGAAAAGGAAGGTAGGAGGGGCAAGTGTCAATGTAAAAAAATACGGCGAAAATAATAAAATGTCAAAACAAAAACAAATGTATGAAATGTAGAATTTACAAATATGTAATTTGGGTTAGTTATGTTCTTACTTATTAAGTTTTGTGAGTCCTGCCAAAGATTCTGTATCAGATCTTGCCATCTGGTGAAATGGTTTTCCTACCAACTCCGCAATGGCTTGTGGTGGTGATTCCATGTTAACAGTGATATTTTTCCGATGAGGATAGAGAGAGGCCTGACTGAGATCATGATATGATTTACTCATTCCTCTAGGCTTTTCCTCCCATGAAGCTTTGTCACTCTTCTCTTTTGCACTGTTTTGCAATGGCTGGTAAAGCGAGAGCTCTGAGCAGGATAGCCTCTTCAGGATCTCAGCTTGAACTGACAGAGGTCGAACGGCAAGTTTGTTCAGGGTGCTGCTGGCCAGACTGCCAGTGCTGATAGCTCGTCCCATATTAAATCCTCTAACGGACTCCACTTGGAGATTCAGGCTCCTAAACGAAGCTCTCTCTACAAGGAAATAGGATTGCTTTACACGATGGAAACACCGCAGTATCTTTACGAGGAGTTATTTTAATAAATAAAATACAGCATGCAGTTTTTAATCATTTTGATTGCCAGCACAGGAGGTAGCTTTCAGAGTGCGGCAATCAAGGACTTTAAAAAGGATGTTGGAAGATCTTGGTTTTCACACCATCTCTCCATCCTTGTAGCTTTCTCACATCCAGGGTCTGTTCAGCATTTCCTACTTCATCTAATATTCCCTTGGATCCAGTAATGTTTGGGCTTCAGGCTTGCTGACCCCAAATTCTCAATTACGAGTTTCAGTTAGAAATGAGAATGACATGTGACAGAAATTTTCAACTCTAGTAGTGTGTCTGCTAAAATACCAGCAAACCAAGGATGGGGAGAGGGAGAGATGAAACCTGGATAGGCCGATGGTGAGATCATGCCTAAAAAAGCAGCTGTGCAGAGGAGTTTTGCCCAGAAAAAAAGTTCCTGATTATTATATTTTTAAAGGCTTATGGTGGATTGTGGTGATGGTTACGCAACTCTGTGACTATACAAAAAACCACTGAACTGTACACTTTAAGTGTGAATTGAATGGTATGTGAATTATATCTCAGTAAAAGTGTTACCAAAAAAAGCTTCTATGGAAAATAGTTTCTTTTGTTATTTTATTATTATGCCATCTCACCATCCCACCTTGGTGACTTTTCGTTATTTAATTGAGGCACAGGAGGCATGGGAGAATCAAATATTACTTGTCTTCTCTCTCTTGGTTTCTGTTAATTATAACATGATCCAGGAGCTGGGGGTCTCTTCATGCTTAAATTCCTTTCACTCCTAAACACACATCCAAAGTCTGTTTAGAGATACCTTATAACAAGTGCTTAGCTATTCTATTTTGGAGAATCAGTGTCATGGCAGTATTTGAACTTTTGAGGTTCTTAACAAAAGCATAGCATCACAGAATTTTAGCAATAAAATCTCTTGGTGTAAATAAAGGATCAGGAGCACAGAATTTCAAATGGCGTAGCTGTTCATGCACTAGTAATCCACATTGCGAGGCACCCCATTTGTCGTCCCGTGAAAAGTACCGACCCTGTGTCACACTCTAAGGAAAACAGCTTGACCACTATGTAAAACAGAAGCGAAAATTCCTTAAAAAATAACTCGTCAACTGTGGCTGATTTAGACTTTTCAGTTCTGTTTCATTATATTCTAATTCTTAGGAAGATTAATAATCAAGATTTCATCTCAGGTGTAGAAGATAGAACACTGAAGTTTTTTTTAATATTCATACAATGGGATGAAGTTTAAATAAACATGTTTCATTGTTGCCAGGAAAATTTAAGTTTCTTTTTCTGAAGTAGAAGTGGACACCAAGTTCAAACACAATAATAAGAATAATAAAAAGACTTCGGTTTAAAAATCCCCAGAATGATCTTTAGCCTAAAGTACAGAGTTTTTATTAAAGCAGATAACATTATTTCTATTTTCAGATGTTAATCAAAGATGCAAAAACAGTCTTATACAGATTCAATTACCGGGAAATACCTTTATACCCAATATATTCTTCAACCATAAGGAAAATGTAGACCGAACTTTGGCAAGAATAGGGACAGCCAGTTCAATTTAGGATGGATCTATTTTGTAAATATCAAAGATTATGCTATTCAAATACATTCATAGTTTATTCCTGGGTAGGACTCAAAATACTGCCTATATTCATGGGATGAGATCATAAACCCTCAAGTTACCTGGCCTGGCCTGCTGCCTTCAGAAAGGACTCCAACACAGACAGCCAGGATGCAAAAAAAAAAACCAAAATCAAAAACATGAGAACGAGCCTACACCCTAATAGAACTGTTTTAAATTTGAACTCAAAGGCTTGCGAGCTCTATACAGTCTGCCCTCCACACTCCCCATTCTCTGCTTGTGCTATTGTTCAGTCCCTTGTACTGGTCTGTAATTTCTTATATTGTATGCTCTTATATTGTAATTCCTTATGTTGTAATAGTACGTTCTTTTGAGAAGAGGGACTACATTTATTTTTGTTATTCCACATCACCTAGCATGGTGTCTTACAAGTAGTTAGTGCTCAATAAGTAATTATTAATCTTAATTTAATTCCATGCAAATTAGTGTTTTGGAAACTCGTCAAATAGAATATTGGTTAAGGACTAAAGAAATCAGGGTTCCAGCCTGGTTTGACCTCTAACTCTAAGGTTAGGTGAGACACTATCTGCTCTGAACCTGTTTCCTCATCAGAAAAAAATTAGACATATTGGCCTCTAAGGTTCTTTCCAGCACCAACATTCTGTGACTGTAAAGAAGTAACACACGCTTGTTAGCTCCTCAACATCCTATAGATAACATCAGTTATCTTCACTTGTCTAGTATAGATAATTAAGTAGGCAGGCAGTTATTTCTAAGCCGATTCTAAACAGAAAATAATTCCTTTGATGGTTTAACAAAATCTGGGGGAAAATGTAGATAATGCCATCTTAAAACGCTTTCACATATGAGTTTAGGATACAGAGCTGATGTATTCCCATGGGCAAACCTGTGGAACACAGAGAGCATTCTCATTCCATGGATGAAGAAAATCACATTCCAAAAAGTCATTTATTTTCCTAAGGTCATTCCACTACTACTACTGCTGCTACTACAGGTGATAGTAGTGCTAAAATAATATTGATGGCAGCGATGATAATAATGAATATTTATTCAACACTTATGCTATGTCAGGCACTTTGAAAGTGCTTTAATGTGTGAACTTATTCCATATTCAAAACAACCTTGTAATGTACATGCCATCATTATGATTATCATTTTACAGATGGGGAACTAATACAGAGAATTTAAGTAGCCTGCCCACAGTTTCAGAGCTTGTAAGAGCCAGGTTTGACCACTGTAAGTCTGGCTCTACAGTTCACGCTCTTAACTACCACACTATATTGTTCTTCAGTGTAAGGTATGTTGAGGATGTTAGGCTGTCCTCACAGTTTTGTTTTCTGACTCTTTTCACTATAGTGCACTGTGCAATCTCCATAATGATGTAACCTTCAGTTGTTAATTCTGGTGTGTATCAAACAGAATATTAGTCCAAATAGGAATACTGATAGCTCTAAAAGTTTGATATTTCACTATACTTTGAAAATATGTGAGAGCAGACAAATATTTTTAGCAGAGCAAAGCAGAGAAAGAAAAGGAATAATAAGATTACTTTATAGAAGTAGTTATCATATTTTAGCATGCATAAACATCATGACTGAGGAAAGCCTGTTAAAATGCACATTCCGGGGACCCAATGCCCAAACATTGGGATTCATCAAGTTTCAGGTAAGTTTTTGGAATCTTCAATTTTAATAAGCATACAGCCCCTACCGTTTTGATTTTTGAAGACTGAGAAACATCTATTCATAGGTTGCCATCACCCCATTCTGATCCTACGGGGAATACATTTTCATAAGATTTCAGCGTGTGAGGAAGTTTGGATAGAGAATTCACAGAGCTCTGTTGCCCAAGGTCATCAGTATATTAAATTTTTAAACCAAATTTCTTTAGAGTGTTTCACTGAGGTCTATAAGAATTTACTATGCAGAATCAGATTCTGTATAACTTTAATCTTTATACATGGTCCGGTCTTTCAGAGTAACTTTTAAATATTTCAGTTCTGATTGAGATATTTTTTCAGAGCCGAATGAGTTTCTTCTGTTGGCGCCTTTTCAAAAGGAACTGAAAGCACTCTCCTAACCATTTACATTGGGTACCGTGGTTATTTAACTCAGTTTCAGAACAGGGATGTGCCCAAGGAAAATGAACAGGTGGGGAAATCGCCACCACTAAAACTTGCTATGGCATGTAACCTCACCGTGCTGGGTGCATACTATTCCTGCCCCTGCCTTGTTTCCCATACTCTTTCTCTCACCTGAAAAGCCTTTCCATTTATCTTCAAACTACTTAATTATTTTTGTCCCTCAAATTCCAGTTCAAGTGCCATCATTCAAGTACTCTAGCCTCTGATCCCCCTCTGCTTCTTGTGCAGATCACAGTCTGTGAGATATAATCTGTTATTAAAACTTTGACCCTCTGTTGTGTTTTATTGTTTCATGTCTATTGGTTTTACCTTCTCAAGTGTGTTAGTTTACTATGGTTAGAAAATATGACCAAACTTTTTATAATATTGGACATCAGCTAGCCTAATGATAAGCACAAAATAGACTTTTCAACAGGTATTCCCTGACTAATCTGGGGAGCTGTTTTTAAAATGAACACGAAGTTGAAGTCTCAGCTTCATCTGTGACACCTTTTATAAACTTTGACTTAGTCCTTTAATATCTATATATCTTATGATTTTCATCCTAAATATAGAAGCTCTTAAAATTTGTGGCAGAAACCATGCATAGACCCTGGAGTCATCTGCTATAGTTTGCTTTTCCTTACCAATATCCTGGGCATCTTGGTTGCTCTGTCTTGCTCTCATCTGCAGCTGGAACTTATGCTGGGAGGAGCAGAGGTGCAGCAGGTACTGGCATACTTTACTGTTTTCTGTCTGGAAGGCATGTTTTATTCCATCTGATGTATTCTGCAATGTGATTTTCTTTTTCTACAATATTAATCAGGGGTATGAATAATTAGGATATTTTTCTATTACTTTTATTACATGACCAAATTCTATAAACAGTAATTAATAAGTAAATATTATTTTTATTTCGCATTATTAGGCATAACTATTCCTTGACCTACATTTAATATATATATAGAAAAACATAAATGAAATTAACATCATTGGCCACTTTCAGAAATTATAACCTAAACCAGGCTGTATACCAGCCATCATCAGCAAGGCAAACATAGTTCTTTTAATGAGATTAATATTTTTGATATGTTTGTAAATTGCAATGTTTACAAACACCAAAACTATTTGCAAAAGAAATTATAAGATTTCTTTCCTCAGGTACAGAAAATGAAATTCAAGAAAAGTTTATTTATTAATATATAATAAGAGCTGTGATTCTATTAAGAAGACTCTTGGCGGCATGAAGACTGGGATGGAAGTTGTGGGAAGTTAAAAGAAAATGTGGAAATGGAGAGGCAATGGATAATGTAACTGCTGGACTGAAAGATGAACACATCAATATTTAGAGACAGTGATACTTGCCAAATTCAGGGAAAGGAGGAGAACCACAAATCAGTCTCATCTCCCTGATGTTTCTTGAAAACTGAATGTCTCTTATGTAAGAGGGCGTCCCAAAATGTTGCGACCTATGTGGTGAGCTTGCAGGTGATCTGTATTCCTTAAAAGGCTAGTATTCAACATGCTGATCTAAGACTAGTGTCTCTGGAGAACTGCTGAAGTCCAGTTAGAGTCCACTCCAGCTCCTGGCTTCTACTGAGCAAATTATTCTCTCTACTTCATGTCTCTTGTCTTTACTTCAAATGCAGAAATAAGCATGAAAAGTTAAAATTGGTAGACTCATGAAAGATACAATAAGAGTAGTACTCAAACTTCATTCATGCAGGTGCCATCTTCATAATTTCTAGTCTTCTATATTTATAAATTTTTTAATTGGCTTTCTTACATAAATTCACTTAAAGAAATGTTATATCACAACTGTAAATAGAAAACCAGTACCATTTGCCATAAATAGAGTCCAGCTATAAAAATATTCAATCAGTGCAATAAAAACAAAATAAGATGTTGTTGCCAATGAAATCTCTGGGACCCTGTTCTTTCTGTTGAAAAGTTCACCAGCAAGTATGTGAGAGAGAAGTTTAAAGTTATAGTAGCACCAAACTAGTATCTTTACTATCAGTAGCATATTTAGTAACTCCTCATGTAGTTAGGAAATTCTAACTAGTAAAATTTTAGGAAACATACCACTTAACCATTGTCAAGAAATTCCCAAGGATGTTGACCTCCACAGCTATCAAGCTGCACAGGTTTGAAACAGATTATAAGAGTAATGGATTCTCTCTAAGTGTTAACTGGTGGACTGAACAAGAAATGTGCCCAGAGGAATTCAGTTGTGAGAGATGAGAAGGGCAAAGGATGGCGTTTCCATCCCCTCAGGGGCTAATGGAAAAAAAACAGAGGGTTTAAAAAAGAAAGCTCTGTGTTAGAGAAAGCACTTTGAATAAACAAGTTAAACATAAGAACAGTTTGCATGGGAATGTGGTCTATTCTCTATTACTACAGATCTTTAAAAATGAGCTAATCACAGCTAGTGCTATATATGTTAGGGCTGGTGTGAAAGCTTGGCAAACGACAGAGAACTGAATGCTGGATGATTATTTGATTTGTCGCCTTTCAAAAGTGGTCCAAATTAGATCTGCATTTCATTAACCTAAGGTTTCCTCCAGATACTTGCTCTGCTAACATTTCTACTGGGGAAGGTAAATTAAATCCAGGTAAGTTCTTGGTCTTGACAGTCTTGGAAAGATGAGGATGGTCTGGGCTTTCCTTAGAGAACATGTTATTATCTGGTAATCTTAGTGGCTAACTGAGTTTCACAGGAAACCCACCCACCAACTAATCGTTAGGTCTAGAGCTGATTTCAAAAGTCTTGAGGTTGAAGATTATCCAGTCAGCTGGGACCTTGATATTGATATCCTTATAAATGTTGTTCTGGTGAGACCACATTTCAGCCCAAATATATAACCTAAAGATGTCAATAGTCCCTAAATACCATTAGGAAAACAAATACGCGAACGTATTTTCAATTCACCTCTGGGATTTGCTAATTGTATTTCAATGTTAATTATTCCAGCTATGTCCAGAATCAAAATAGGCCTTTATAGCTCACTACCTTTTCTACACATGATTTTCTAAAAATCACTTCTCTTACTTTATGTCCATAGAGAGTATACACTAAAACTTAAAACTGCAGAAAGTTCTAGGACTAGTTCATAAAATCTGGTAAATCTCTGGACCACTGAGCTTCAAATACAGTTGCTGTGAGAGGCCTATTATTGAGCAAGACAAAGTTCACTGGGGTTAAGATAATTATTTGTCTTAAATACACTAGAGGGGTTTCTCCAGGTGAAGAGTTAGTACCCTTGAATAAGTTCTGAATTAACAGGGAAGTAAACTTGGTTGTAATTTAACTAAAGTTAACTGAGCATGTAACCAGCTAGGAATGTATAATATTCTTTCAAAAATCACCTCCTGAGAGAACCAAATGCAAATAAAACCTCAATAATACTCTCTACAGCTAAGAAAGAATGAAATAGTATGAAGACATGCTAGCCCCACTGAATGATAGGGTCTAAAGTTTACTTAAGGAAAGTGAGTTAATATGCTTCATTTAAAATTGACAACACCCATTTTAAAATATAATCAAAAGGGGTTAAAATGGACATACCGAAAAAGAAATCTTCTTGGTTTCCCTCCATGGAAAGCGAAGGACCAGTGTGCGGACTCCATTGTGAACCTCAAACACAAGGACACCTTTAGAACAGACTCCAAGTAATATTCCAGTTTGCGACTTTTTCTCAGGGTGCACCCGGTGAAAATGAACTCCATATTCTGTCAGCCTTTGGCAGACCTATTGGAGCAATACCATACACCTTGGTAAAAAGCAACATAAAGACATGGAAATTGTACCAACATAGTTTAATATGGAAAAGATAGTCTTTCGACAAATGTTGCTAGAACGATTGGATATTTGCAGGTCAAGAAAATGAATCTCAACTCTTGTTTCACCCAATATGTGAAAAAACAAACAAACAAACAAACAAACAAAAAACCCAAATGAATCACTGACCTAAATATCAGAGTTAAAACTGTGTAACTTAGAGTAACTTTGTGATCGTGGATTAGACAAAGATTTCTTAGATGGGACATAAAAAACATGAAGCATAAAATAAAAAATTGGTAATTGAAACTTCATTAACATTAGAAATTTTTGCACTTCAAAAGTCAATAATGTAAAGGTAAGACACAGACTGGGAGAAAATATATATAAATTATATATCTGCGAAAGGAACCATATCCAGAATGGATAAAAAACATATACTTCTCAACAGTAAGGAGACACAGAATCAGACACAAGTATGGGCACAAGATTTTATCACACACTTCAACAAAGAAGATATATAAACGGGATATATAAACACATAAAGAGATACTCAACATAAAGAGGAAATACAAACTAAAACCACGATGATATACCACGACTTACCTATTTCAATAGATAAAGTGAAAATGACTGAACATAGCAAGTGTTGTTGAGGATGTGGAGCAACTGGAAATCTCATATATTGTAATATTGTACAACCACTTTGGAACAATTTGGCAGTTTCTTGTAAATTTAATCATAAATTTATCATAGATCCCAGCAACCCTACTGCTAGGTATTTACTAAAGAAAAATAAAAGCCATATGTTTATACAAAAGTGTGTATTGGAATATTTATAGCAGCTTTATATCTATCGAATAATGAAAAAATAAATCACTGTGTATTTGTACAAAGGAAAACTACTCAGCCATGAAAAAGAAACTACCGATATATACCACACCATGGATGAATCTCAAAATTCAAAGTGAAGAGAATCAGACACAGAAGACTGCATAATATATGATCTTTATATGAAATTCTAAGAACGAAAAACCTACAGTGACAGAATGCAGATCAGTAGTTGCCAGGGACTAGGGGTCGTGGGAGGGAGTTTACTGCAAAAGGATATGAGGAAATTTTTGATGTTAGAATGCTATCTCATGGGTTGGCAAACTTTCTTTAAAGGGCCGGAGAGTAAATATTTTAGTCTTTGTGGGTCATATGATCTCTGTTTTAACTATTTAACTTGGCTGTTGTAGTATAAAAACAGATATAGACAAGATGGAAACAAATGAGCATGGCCAGTTTCCAATAGAACTTTACAACATACTCAAGCTGCAGTTTGCTAACCCTTATTCTTTATCATGATTGTACAGGTGGTTGCTTAATTGAATATATTTTTCAATACTCATTGAATTGAACACTTAAAAAATGATAAATTGTATTGCTTGTCAATTATACGTTAATAAAGCATATTTACAGAAAGATATAAAAGTTTTTCAAAGGCAATTCGATATATAACAGAAGAGTAAGCTTAGAAGGATGTATTAATAAAAACTTCTTAGGTTAGAAGAAAGACACTCAATTAAAGAAAAAAGAAGTAACGGGATATATTACTAGAGGAAGTAGGGCAACCTACTGTGCATTAAGCATGCTATTTATAGGCGGAAAACTGAAACTTAGAAAGGTTAAGTCCAAGTTTGCCTAGGTGGTTGAAATAAGAATTGAAATGCAAGACTGCCTGACTGCAAATCCCTTTGAAAATACGGTTCTCTGTGCTAATCTGTTTTCTATCTTTACTAAGGAAAATATAACATAACTTGATATTTACCTCTTACAAGTATAAACATGTAATAACTGAGGAAAAACATAAGTATATAATTGAACATCTTTAAATGCAGACTCATGTTAAAACAAACCACCTTGCCTTTCTTACCATGAATCCTAGATTCGAGGTGGTGTAATTCTGTTTCTATTTATCTAAGGTCTCATAGGAAACTGGTGGCAGAACTGAACCATAAACAAAATTTTCTGATCTTCTTTCTCTATGTGAATTAGTTGGCTTTAGTAGAAAGACCATTTTTAGGAGAAATAATTGAATTTTAAGGGTTTTAAGAAAAAAATGAAGCAAAACAATTCTAGTGTCAGTATGAACTTGCCTCTCCTACCCAGCCAGCCATGAAATTCAATTGTTTCTTCTTTATAATGATCGTGATTTGGAATGGGATAAAAGCATCATAGCCAGATAGATATGGGTCCAAATCATACTTTGCCCCACATAACAGTTGTTGACTTTGGGAACATTACATTTCCTCGTTGAGCCTCAATTCTCTCTTTTACAAAATGAGAAGTAAAGTACCATGGTTTTAGTCAGGAATAAATGAGATGAGATAATGCATAGTATCAGTTATTGACATTTGATCTTTTAGATATATGCCCTCCAACACTTCTTCCTTGCTTTGAAAAATATTTAAGTTTATCATTTGTAATCTTGCAATGCTTACCTTTAAAAATTCTAACTCTGTCTCTTTTTCAGAAGCTCCCACATAGGTATTATGCAATTTGGGTAACTCTTCTTTAATATATGATAAATCAAGTTTCTCCATCACTCTGGGAGGCAAATAATGCTCCAGTCTAAAATAAGACACACCGTGAACCTAGAAAGGAGAATGTTTTTGTAAGCAATTCTGTTTGCCTTCTTCTTATCTTAAAATTCTTGCTTCGACCAAGAAGTAAACTACTTCTGTTTATACTTTTCTGAGGAGTGAATTTTAGAGGAAATGCATCAGCCTTTCTCTTTCATTCAGTGAGACAGAATAACTAAACTGGCAAGCTTAAGGAGAGACTGACAACTAAAGTCCAAAAGTCACTATAGTTAAGGGTTAATGTTGTGAAGGATGCTGCTTGAGTGGTACAGTCTCCTGTTCTTTGCTTCCTCTTAGATCCACTTATATTCACAAATAGTCGGCCTTTAACATTGCTCTCCATACTGTGAACTCTGCTAGATTCTCAGCCCATCATTGCAAGGGTCCATGTGAAAAGTAGAACCAGATTGATCCAGATTTGGCTGGTAATCCCGTGTCTAGTATCTACTAGTTAGAAATTGGGAGAAGGAAGGGTGAAGGCTAGATATTCCCAAACTCTGAAACAGGATAATTTAAAGAAAAAAAAAAAAAGATGAAGAAGAAGAAAAGAAATCCCACACAGAATGATTTTATATAACCAATGTACATAGGGAATTTGGCCATTCTGAGGCACCAAACTAGCCTCAAAAATCTCCAGATCCAAGCAGCAAACACCTCCACCAAGTTTAGTCTTTAATTATTCTCAAGATAAGAACAGCGCAAAAATGGTCCTGGAGAAAAAAATAAGTACAACCTCAGGTTGATAATCTCCATACTCTGCCTGGAGAGCCAAGGATGCTAGCAACAAAGAAGTCTCATCATCACAGTGCATCCTCTCCTCCAAGATATCTTTTCGCAGCTGAAGATAATACTGATGACCGGTCAGAGCATGTCTGGAAAAATAAATACACACGCAAAACCTCTATGTTTTTGACTTGGATGTTGGGGCGATTTTTATTATTGGCATATAAGTTTAGTTTCCAAGATGCTTTATTATTAAGCTTATTATTAAGTTTCTAAGGCACAAAAGTTTAATAAACTTTATCGAATGAAATATTTCTTTTATGATACAGAAGACATTAATATTAATCGGAATTAAATAATGCACTATCAGTAAACAAAAGACCAGAGGCCAAAAAGAGAAAAATAGAAACTCTTGTGTACTCACTGTATTAGACTAACATCATCCATGAAAAATTTAATTCGGAAAAACAAAGTAAAATTAACAGTGGCTTTGTTCTTTTTCTTTGGTTCCTCTTTCCATCCCTCTGGGGCCACTTTGGTTAATTTCAAATCAGGATCAACAAAAAAATATTCATTATCTAAAACAGAATGAAAAAACATTCAAATAAAATAAAAAAAAACTTTAATATTTTTTTCTAATTTCTTCATTTTGGGGGGGGATGAGACTTGCAGAATTTAGTTTCACATGAGAATACAACAAGGTTGTTAACGAGTATGGCAGGGAGCTCTGAGGCACTGCATATGGATGGGAGGCAATATGGCCTGGCCTTTTAAGAATGAGGGCTCTGAAGACTGACAGACTTGGAATCAACTCCTGGACACACCATTTACTACCTGGGTGACACCGAATAAATTTTACCTTTATAGACATTAATTTTCCAGTCTGTAAAATGAGGATATTGCTGATTTCTGCAATTCCTGATTTATAAGGTTGGTGTAGGGCTCAAATGACACGACGGGTATAAAATATTTAGTAAAGTATATGACACATGGAAAGCATTCAATAAATATTAGCTATTATTTATTATTATTGACTCACCAGCTGAAATCTAGGAGGAACAAGTCATAATTTTATTTTTATTTTTAATTTTATTTTTTAATATCGTTTAAATATTATTGACTGTCTCAAAATAAAAGATTATTGAATAAAATTAGACTTAACCAAAATGTTTAAGAAATAAGGTATATTATAAATAGAAATTCTGTTTAATTGAATATCTTCATATAGATACTATTACTGGTTTAGTCTAAAATTGTAATTAGTAAAGTGACATCAGTAGGCATTACCTGAATATTTATTGGATGACTCTAGAAAATGAATTATTTGTTTTTAAAGAACAAGAATTCAATAAACTGAATTGAAGAAAATTTTTCCCTTATGATAAAGAAGACATTATCCTGATCATATAGGGTTTCAGGATGATTTGATCCTTCAATTATAATTTATGGTACTTTATTGTGGAAGATTTCTAAGTTATATTTTGAGGTAAACAGGAATCTGAAATATTGAAGAATAGTTTATAAATATAATGATTTATTAAAGAAAGGTCTTCTAATGCTTAATTCCAAAAGGTTTCTTATTGACATGGCAACTCTAATTGATAAATAGGAGCGGCTTCTACTGAAGCCATGCTCTAAATCACCGTGGCTGTGAAAGTCACAGAGTTCAGTGGACGTAATGCTTAAAAACATGTGAAATGACTTATTTTCAGTCATCAACTGACAACATGTAAAAAAGACACTGTATATTTTTAGAATAGTAGGCTAAAGAAGTTGAAGATTCAGAAATAAGGTCCTGCTATATATTCAAATTGATATTAACAGCATACTAATTTCTAGAGTACACATGTAGGCAACTGACATACATAATGGTCCCCAAAATAATAATAATTAAAAATCTATCTTTATATAGCCAAAGCCAAAGAAAAATCTTTATGGCCAGGTGCAGAAGATGCAAAAAGACACAGCTGTTAAAACAACACAATCAGTTAGAATAAGGAAGGGAGTTTCCAACTCCTACTTCTCCATGCTGGATGATAATGTAGTTACTAGTTCTCAGAACGAGGCTGGGCATAACAGGTACAGAAAGTCAACTTATTATCAAGTTCCCATGCTGTACCCTGCACTTAAAATGTCTTGGTACCTTTGAGGGTAGCTAAAGCAAACAAATGATGTTCCACTAAGCCAATATGGGCCACAACCATATCGAACGCGTCTTTACATATAGTTTTGGTATCACAAGTCAGTTCCAGTCTTTGCCCATTCAGAAGCATTATGTTTACTTTTCTTCGATTATCCTCATTCTTCCCTTTCTTGGTCTACAATTGAAAAAAATAATGGCATCTATTAAAGTAAACTTTATAAGAATTTCAACTGTTTTTAAAAAAATATCATGACTGAAATTATTTCCTAATAGTGACACAAACTGGTTTTATTACTTACAAGGATAGACCGTGGCAGATCTAAAGATATAAATGGTTCAACTGTCATCTTCACAAACTCGGGGCCAAAGAAATTCTGCAAATCACATAAGTAGAATTAATAGCTTTTACTATTTATTCTGGTTCTTTCCTTTGAAGGAAAATGATGTAATAACAATAAACTACATGTAAAGCCAACTTGATTAGAACTGAAACAAATGAAGAAACTTTGACTTGAAACAAACTTTCAGTAAAGAAGTACAGTGGGATTTACCAAGAACAGAAACGGAATGTGCCTTACATTAAGTGAGAACAGAAGTTTCTTCTCAGCTTTGTTTTCTACCAGTGATATCAAATATAAAGGCTTGCTTTACACTGTTTTACAAGTTTTTCATTTTTTGGCCTCCAGATGGACTCAGACTCTCAAAAAAACAAAAAAACAAAAAAACCAATAGTAGGCTTAATTGTTGAAATGATATAGAGTTATCGAGTTCACGTAAGGATTTGGTTTAATACTGCTGATTGAACAGAATCTCGTTTTCGAGAGTGATATTCAATTTGTCCTAACACAACACACAGTCAAAGAACAAAATATACATCTCCATTTGTAATCATGTTCTTGAAACCCTGTGACACTGTATTCTTTTGTTCTAAATGGTATCGACTAGGGATAGTGTAAAGTATCACAGTCTCTGCCCACCACTGCTGCCTCAAATAAGAAAATATTATCTTAGGAGCCAGGGGGACTCAGGAGTGGGGAAAGTGGAGTCCACACACCATATTTACTGCTTCTCAATTTACTCTTTCCCTTGACCTCTTGTATATCCAGAGGTTTCTGTCAAGAGAGAGAACTGTTTAAGTAGATAACTTAAAACAAGTCAGACTCCAGGTGGCAGCAGGATCAGAATAGAATGGAAGATAATATCCACATGGGAAAAAGGTAGAATGAAAGTAGGGCTAGTCTTGAGGCCAGAGGCAGGTGATGTGTGTGTGCACGTGCATGTGTTTGAACTAACAGAGGTTATGGAATTTTTGCTTTTGTTAGTTTCCTCTTCACATTTAATTGTACACAGCTCATTTGGTTGCTTGGTGTGGGAATTCTATCCAACAACAGTGTGGAGCATGTGACAGACACCATTTAAGTAAAAGTTTAACATTAAGGGTTTGTTAATACTTGACGAACCAATAGACACATTTTAAAGGAGAATAGAAATAGGGTAAAAAAATGAAAATGGTCTGCCATGGAAAACAGAATCTAATATAGATTGAGTAAGGCAACAGGGTATGAACAAGTTAAAATCTGTCTGCACCAAAAGAAATACGGGAAAAAAATTAACTAAAAAACTTATATTTGGGGGGAAAAACATTAATTCAATGGTGAAACTTCCTCCTAATACTAGTACTCTTTTCAGCCTCAAAAACATATCCTTCCTGCTCTTTTCAAGTCTTCTGATTTGTAGTTCAACGAAATTTTCACCACCCAATACCATTTCTTTTCCTTAGCAAATTATAAGAGAAATTTGAAGTCTACCAACTTCAGGGCATGCATACAAATATGCTTTTAAGATAATTCTTTAAAACAAGCAACAAACACCAAAACAGAATACGGTAATTTACTTCCTCAGTACAAAACTAGAAAAAAATTCAATCTAGACTTTATTACTTTACTAATATATATTTTGCTTTTGAATAATTATTTGTAAAGTAATAATAAAAACGAGACACTGTCTTGCCTACCATATTGGTGATGATAAAAAAAAGAATGATAATATCTAGAGTTGGCAAGAACGGTGAAACAGGCATGATCATAAAGGCATAAACTGGTACAAACTTTTCTAAGGGCAATTTGATAATATGTATCAAATGTCTTAAAATGTGTTTGCCTTTGACTTGGCTATCACTTGGAGGAAGTTATCTATCTGGAAAGATTTAGCTACAGGGATGTTCATCAGAGCATTGCTTGCAGTAGCAACAACAAAAAAAATTAGAAGAATTTTAAACATCTAATTATTGGAAACTGATTAAAGAAATTATAGCACATGGTAAATTCACAAATGGAGTACTTTACAGCCCTTAATAATAATATTATAGAAGTTGTAAAATGTTTAAGATATTTTACACGAGAAAAGACCGTTCATTTTGAGCTTATATTTATAAAAATATATGACATAAATTATAACAAAAACAAACCAACTAAACACATAAAAAAATCTCCCACAGATATAAGATGCAGATTTGTTCCTTCTTGTGTTTTGATACTGTAATATAAGGATATGATGTTCGGAGCTAATATGGTCATCTTTTGACTATAAAGTAAATTACTGTCAAAATTCTAAAAATGGCAGGGCAGAAAGACGGAATGAACTTGATAACATTCTTGAGCTTCTGAACCAACCTTGAACATTTATTTCTGATCTTGGTTTGTGGGATAATAAATTTCTTAATATTAAGAAATATCCCCTGTAATGTTGAAAAAAGCCAGCTGACTTTAAGGATCATGCATATACTTGGAAAATATACAGTTAAGATATTCTAAACCCATCTAATGTTATTTTAAAAATGAAATCATGAAAAAAGCTAAATATTTATTTTAGTATCAACCAACGAGATATTTAACACCTATGGAAACTAATACAAGATTTCAGTTTCATCTGCAAGCAACTTTAGGATACCTATAGAATTTTTAAAAGTACTTTGCATAACATTTCCCTGAGATACTAAGTTTGAATGCAATAAGCTGAGAATCAACTTACCCTCAGCTTTCTTTGTGTCATGGCTGTTTCTAGGGCCATTTCTCTTAATGGATCCCTGGTGATGTCAAGCATGGAAGCTTTGATTGTATCTCCCGGATACAGGCTCAACCGAGACTGTCTAAGGGCCATTCGGGCTTGGAGCTGCATCATTTCTTCTTCTTGCCGTTTTAGCATGATCTCCTGATTAACTAAGTTGCCTTCAAGGGGTGTTTCATATTGTCTGCTATATAGAAAAGAGGAGAAAAGTAAGGGTTGGAAAGAAAACAATTATTTTAAGTCTAATCAAGAAAAAAAAATGTTAAGTAAGGAAGCGAGAATTTAAACACATATATTTTTTTCATCTCAGAAGAACCCTTGCAGTAACGTTTTAGTTCTACTTCTGATGTATTAATATAGTTCGCTATCCCATTTTCAGTGGGTAGATCTATATCCTCCACCTCTTCTCTGAGCAGTCAGCAGTCTCTGAAAACTGCCTCCCTGCAGTTCTCTCAGACTGGGGCTATTTTATTTGTCTGGAATCACTGGGCCTGGAGATGGGATAGAGATTCCCTTTAATTCTTATTCCAGCTTCCAGATGATTGTCGACCTCTCCTCCAATAGCCCCCAGCCTCCATGAAGTACATGCTATGAAATCGTAGCATCCACTACTCTGCTTTGCTCTAGACGTTTATTGTTCTATTGGTCGACTCCCCCTTAGTTATTAAAGATTTAAGTGCCTGACTCCCCCTTAGTTATTAAAGATTTTGCTTCACCACTACTTCTGTCATACAGCCCTCTGGCCTCCTCCACTTCAGTCAACAATCTACTCCCATGGTCACGCCACAGGCTATTAACAATGACCACCTCTAAAATTTCCTGTTTCTACCCTCTAATACCTTTTCAATATAATCTCCTTTTTTTTTTTATAGCTAATTTCCTCTAATACTCTTCTTCAAAGAATTCATCGACTCAAGAATTTTAATCCATTGACTCTACCACTTTCTCCCTGGCCCTTACATTGTTTGAAATCTAAGGCCCATCACTAACATCACTCCTTTGCATATAACCTCAACTCTCATGAAACTGCAGAACCAAGCTGACTGACCTGACTGGGGCTCAGCATTGCCTGGTGACTATTCTCTTAGAGAACAATTTTATATCTTCTTTCTTCTCTTTTCAATACTCTCTTCCTCTTTATCTCTTAACTGATAACTTTCCCTCTGTTTTCTTGGTGAAAAAAGAAGCAATCAGGAAATAACTTCCTCATCCTTCTACCACCAAACTTTCTGAATCTATATCCATATGTTCTGCCTTCTCTTCTGTTACAATGGATGGATCTCCCACACACTTACATGGGCCCCAGACCTCTTCTGTGATTGGGATTCCACCTCTCCTGCCTACGCAAAGACTTTGCTCCTACAATTATCCTCTTGCATGCATCCATAATCTTGTATAGACTAGGTCATTCCCATTAGCATACGAACACGCTATTTCCTACTCAGAATGAAATATCCTCCATTGGTTCCACATTCTCTTTTAGACTCTATCCTATTTTTCTGCTGTCATTTAGAGTAAACCTTTTCAAAATAGGTTTTGAATTTTATCTCTATTTCATCTCTCAATCTCTTGGACTCTCACCAATGGCTTTGGTCCATATTAGTTCACCAAAACTGGTCACAAAAATGACTGACCTCTAAAATAACTCATCTCTTTGTTATGAAAGCCAAATGACTGACTTCTAGGTTATCAAAGCCTAAGGATAATTCTCGATTTTTATTTTACGTGACCTCTAAGCACCATATGACAAAGTTGCTCAATGCTCACTCTTCTTGAAACATTTGAATTCTGGGAAATCATGCTCTTTATTTTCCTTCTACTTCACTGGCTCCTCCTTCTTTGTCTCTTTTGTCGGATCCTCCTTTATTTCTAATCTTTTAATATTAGACTACAACAGTGGTCAGACTCCAGATTTTTCTAGTCTCTATATACACTTCATACCTACACGATCTCATCTAGTCACATCATCTTACTTATTTTGTATGTTCTTATAACTCATCTCTCTCCTGAATTCTAATTCTATTTACCTGCATAAGTGAGTGTTCTTGGATGTTAATACACATTTTTAGCCTAAAACAAAATTCTTGATTCTTTTTCCCCATGTCCAACCTTCTCTCAATAATTCCCTGGTTGCTTAGTAAGCAATTTGGAGTCATTCTTGATTGCTCTTTCTTGCAAATTCCACGTCCAATTGAGCAGCAAATCCTGAAGGCACAATCTTAAAGATGTCTATATCTGATTCTTCTCTATTACCAACAACCAGCGCTGTATTTATCTCAAACACAACGCTGTAATTGCCTTCTGTTTTTTTACCCCTAATCTGTTCTTCAGAGAACAAATCTGTTTAAACCCATTAAATGTAATTTAGATCCTGGCTTTCTATGCTTTCAACCATCCAATGGCTTCTCATTATACTTAGAATCACATCCAGAGTGCTCACATTAGCTTCTGTGGTCTGACATGATTTGGGTCCTGGTTACCATCCACGCTGCCTTTCACTCATTCTGCTGCAGCTACATTGCCCTGCTTGCTATTTCTCTAACATGCATATCTCAGGGCCTCTGCTCTGTCTGTTCCCTTTGTCTGGAACTCTCTTTCTCCTGATAACCTACATGGTTCACTCTCCACTTCAAACGGTTTTCTGTTCAAATATCACCCCTTCGGAGAGGCTTTCTCTGATCATCCTACCTATGTAAAACAGAACTTGGACATCATATCCCTGTGCTCTCTATCCCTTTAACCTACTTTATTTTTCACTATCTGATGGTGTATTATCTACTTGTTTTTTAATGGTTTATTGTCAATCTCTCGGCCCTAGAAAGACCCTTGAGGGATGTTTTTTTTTGTCTTGTTCATGACTCTATCTCCAGTATCTAAAAGTACCCAGTACATGGTAGGTGCTCAATAATCATTTGTTGAGCAAATGATGAATATAATTTTATGGCTCATGAATCTCACTTAATGGGAGTCAAGAATAATAAAAACAATTTGAATCTATACATTTTAATTCACATCTGTTATTTTCACCAAATACATTAGCCTCCTTGTTCAAATTATTTTATAACAAAGGTACAAACAGGTAGCAAAAAAGACTGATTATCATTTCCTCTCTCCCAACACAATAACTAGTAAAAGTTCCTTTAAAGAGTGAAACGTTTGAGAGGCAAAAACAAACAAAAAAACAAACAAAATACTCAGAAAATCTGAATCATTTAGGAATGAATAAATAGGTTGTTTTGAGTCATTAAAAAAGATTATTTCATCTAGCAGATAGGCACAAAAGAAATGGGAATTGTACTATGTATAAACTGTACTTCAAAAGTTAACACAGAAAAAAATTCAGCAAAGCTCTTTGAAAACAGCTTTGAGTATCCTTTTTGATCACTGAAAGACACTTTTGATAGTTCAAAATCCAAAAATTACTCATTCTGCTTCATCTGACTCATAATTTCCTGTTAATCTCCCCCCACTCCCAGCAATACAAATCAATAGCACTGTTTGGATCTGTTTTTCCACTTCATTCTAGCTTAAGGGAATGGAAATTTTTATAAAGAAGTATGCAACATGTTTAAATGCATCACTATTTATAGATCTCACAAATACGTGACCTAAAGAACAAAACAGGACCTCCTGATTGTGTACCAGAATGTTAAGGATGTTATCAGAAACTTTAGTACACATTCAGAAAATTCTGAACTTGAGTAAGGAATTTAGACTATATTTCAGTTAATGTGTTTTTCTGTGGGCAGAAAAAGAAAATGAGACTAGTTTAGAAGTAGAGTTTAGTACTCTACATTAAATATAACACACACACAAACCTAACAATCTACTTCTTGAAATATTTTTCTTTCTCTTATATTTTTTATCTAACTCAGATAACTATAAATACCACATTAAATTTTTTTATCTCTTACAGTGTGAAATAAAAGACTATTTATCACTAAAACATTATTTGATGAGCTAAGGTGGCCGTACTGTTAATGTTTTCTATAATAAAACTTGGAAACAGTCAGTCAAAACTAAGATACTTTTTCTTAATCTCATAATCGCAATACTTTTGCGGTACCTTATCAAGAAAATTGATGACACAAAATGATTTATTTAGAGGAATGTTTTTAAATGACTAACAAACTGACTATAAAATCAAACCATTTTTAACAAAATGTCAATAATTTTTCCAGTTGTTTTCTTTACTCCTACTTTTGATAAAGCTAAAACTATTTATAAGTTTTCTCAAATTATATATATAGTGACTTCCTCGATTCAACACAGAGGTTAGTGTAATTCAATATTTGCTTCTTATTGCTGTTCATCTCCAAACCCTTCTGTTTGTTTAAGAAAACTGCGTTTAATATCAAGCATAGATCTGTCTTTGCCTCATACCTCTTTGTTCAAAATTAACCAAAATAGGTTCAATGCAATTACTACTACCACAATGGGCTTGTAGTAATATACAATGGTATTGTGCAAATATAACATTACTTTAGGTAACTGAATACTTATTAGGACTTTCCTCAAAGAAAATAAAATATCATGGACTATTTTAAAAGGCAAAAGAGAGAAGAGAAAAAGACATAAATTTAATAAAAATTGGAACATTGAGGATAATTTCAGTGCAATGTATTTAATTACTTGGAGTTTAAACTTTGGATAAATTCTCTGCTTTAAATCACATGGCTAGAGTTACCTGGTCTATTAAAAGTTTACAGCTGTAAAACAGTGTTTGCCAGAATTAATTAGCTAAGGAGCAAGTTTTTGTTAATTTCCAAATGATTCTTTTCCATATCTTTTATATATCTTTTGTATTTTTTTGTGGCACATGAATTAAACAAACCGAGATATCTAATTTAAAAGGATTCCCATAGTTTGGGAGTATATTCTGAAGCAACCTCTGGTTCTCTAATATCTTATTATAAATTTGAAATTATGCTTAACATTAACAACATGCTTTTGTTCATGTAAGGGACCTGTGCACACATGTAAAGGATACATATCCATATATTCACTACTGATTTGACACTTTTCAGTTTAAACAAAGTAAATCAATACATAGCTATATAGTACCACCATCCTAAGCCTGGCTCAAGAATAATACCTAACGCCTTGTAAGAAAGCTAAATATTTCAGTATGAAAATGAACTCTACACAGCCAAAACTAGGCTATAAAAAAAATATAAGAGAACCTCTTTTAAATCGGGAAAGATGTAGTGAATAATTAACTTTTTATATAATAGGTTACTTAATGGTAACCTACTCATTATTCATTCAACAAATAATACTCACTGAAAACCTGCTTGGTGAGCCTGTTCAGCCTTCTTCTGAAAGAAGTATTTTTATTTCTTAGAAATCAAGGTTTACTATCTTCTCATAGATCTTTAATGCCATACCTTCAGAATGTCTTAACTGTTAATAAGTTATAGTACATTTAAGTTATATTACTTAATAAAATAAGTTATATTACTCCCAATTTCAAAATTCAACATAAACTATAATCAGAGCTTATTCTAATTTTAAAAGATTATAATAAGTCAAATTCAAACTACTGCAATGTCTTTCACATAATTGAATAAATTTGCAAGAACTTAAAAAGGAGGGGAAGGAAAAGGAAAATGGAGAAAACAGAGTAAAAAGGATAATTAAAAAAATTCTACATAATTCTAATTAAAAAAAATCTGTCACTGTAAATATATCATTATTATTTTTTCACATGGCATACCTTGGTCTGTGTGACTGGCCTTGACTTGGAGTTTCATCCACTCCTGGGAGGCCACTGTTGGATTCAAATCTCTTTGAAGCTTCACTTTTTCTCACTAATTATGAAAGAAAAAGGAATAAAAGCGCAGATGATAATAATATGAAATAATCTTATAACTTAAGCATTTAGCAGATACGTAAGATAATTTTTACAAATAATATTCACATAATCAAATTAATGACAATGTCATTAAACTCTTTAGAGATAAGTCATGTTAGTTTTTAAGACAATGAATTATTTTCTATATTATGAAAATGACTACATTTATTGTTCGGTGAAACTGCTATTAGGCTCCTATAATACCATTAAAATGAACAAGTGGCAGCTTTTCATTATTCTTAAATTTTATATAGAAGTAATCTTTTGACACCTCCTATCTCAACACTACTGATAAAGAAGAAAATCACGGTTTTTAAAAACATTTTGCTTGTTGAGGTATCTCTTACCTTGTCTGAAATCTGATTCAGAGGAAATAATAGATGGACTTTCGCTGGAGGTACTAAAGATATCACTGTGGTAAGTTTTGTATCTTCGAGGTGTTTCTAAAAGGATTAAAACACAAACATTAGAAAGCAAACTCTAGCAGTTCCACACAAATCAAATAAAATATTACGTTTACTCTAGTAAGACTGTAACATTTTATACATTACTTCAAATTTACCACTTGCTAGATGGTATTCAAACAATGTGATTCCAATTTTGAGGCAGTTCGGAAGACTGGTTAAGAGCCTGGACCCTGACAGCAGATTGAGTGGATTTTAATCTCAGCTCCACTAATCATGGGTACGTGATTTTAGGAAGTAACTTAACCTTTCTGTGACCCATCTTCAGCTGAAAAGGAGGCATAATAATTGTGTACCTCATAGGGTTGTTGTGAGCATAAAATGAATTAACATACACAAAGCTCTTAGAAAAGAATGGATGCTCTATAAAAATCATCATTAATATCAGTTTTTGAATGCTTAATATGTGTAATTCTCTGTGTTAGGTGCTATAAGAGATAGAAAATCTAAAGACACAGTCTAAAGCTCAAATAATTTTTAATGTAGAAGTACAAAATACTTAATTTGAGACAGGTTGTTTAGTTCCACCACAGTGAGATAAGTAAGCATTGGAAGTGGGGGAGACTGTGCAGGGCTGTACAGTGTGTGCTCTGTATGGGGGGCAGGACTCCACTAAAATCTAAATTCTGCCTTCTAAATGTTTTTGACTTGCCTCCTCTTCATACTCACCATAGCTATCACAGATCACTATTCATCTCATGCCTGGAATATTTCATGTGTCCCGATTCTCTTTTCTGCAGTCTTGCTCATCTCATTATAATTCACATTACAGAGAGTGAACTTTACAGAAATAAGAATCTGAGCATATTGCTATATTTCTCAAACTAGAGTCCTCAACATATAGTTTAAAAACTTCTTAGCTTGATATTCAAAGACTTTCATAACCTGATCTTGACTGCATTTATAGCAGTGGCTCTTGATACTGCGAAATCACAGATTCACTTTTTAGAAACATGAAAAATATAGATCTCTCTCCCCACACCCCTCAAAACATACATATACACAAACATTTAAATAAAACTTTAAAAATCCAATGCAAGTAAAACCCTTGTTCTGTGGCCTCATCGTCATCTACTTCCCCAAATTCTTCATTCTCGTTCCAAATTCACACATTTATAAAAGCATAGAAATTTTTAGGTTCCTCCTGAAACATACTTTGTCAGCTAGAAATGTTGTCCCTCCCCCTCTTCTTTTATTTTCCTGAATATTTTTTCTTTTTCCTTTAAGAGAAGCCTCAACTTCAACACAAGTCTTTCATGATCACCTAAAGGCTGAGTTAGACATTGCTTCTCTTACTTTCTTATTGCTTTATGCTTAACTAGATGCGACTCTTCCACTGCCTGAAAATTCTCTAGTTGTTTGTTTCCTCTACCTAAGTTAAAAACTCTCTGACAAAAAAGATTGTGTCTTTTTTAAATGTACTTCTAGTATCTACCAAGCATCTGGTGCATAGCAAGCACATAATAAATGTTTTCTCAATGAATATGAATGAACGCATAAATGAATAGATGAGTATGTGTTACATGACGGTCACTGATGACCTTTAAGAGAACTATTTCCAGTCAGACAAGTTAGCACAGACAAGTCAGAGGCCAAATCAGAAAGGGTTAAAGAAGGACTAGATGGTATGAAATTGAGAAAATGAGTATACACTATTTTTTCAATAAGTTTAAGGGTTTGAGAAAGGAAAATGATTTTAAAAAATAGACTGAATGAGTTATCAGGGTCTTTTTGGCAGAGTGGAATGTCTGAGAATGATTTAGGCAGTGGATAATAAATCTGTGGATTGGGGAAGATTGAAGTTGTAAATGATCGTGGAGAAAACTGATGAAAAAAATGTTCTAAGAAGACAGGGAAAAAAAAACAAACCCCTACACACATGGGTTGGTTAGTTTTGCAAGGAGAAAGAAGCTTTTCTTTTTAAGACAAAGAAATGATGGGCAAGGGAAAGAGAGAAAATACAGAGAGAATTTCAATATATATCAGAAAGTTGTCTTATTCTTGGTAATAAAAAGTGAATCACTTTCTGGGAGCAAGATTAATGGGGAGCTTGAAAACAGTAAAGAAATTCTGCTGTGAAGAATGTGGTAAATCAGCAAAAACCACATGAAAGCTTCCATGTAGCCGTGAGAGTTTAGGCTAGAATGCATGAATTATGTTGGAACCCAACAGGATGGTTTTGTGGCTTTTCCTTGACACTAGAAAAAGTAGACATGGACAATATCTAGGACCGAGGAGTGACATGGAATGTATGGCAGCAGATAATCAAGGTATGTGAGGAATTCTTTTTCGCTAGTTTGCAAGCTTGAGAACAGGGGCTTCACAAAATGAATCTTCCTTTGTGCTAGAAATTGTTCAATAAAGATTCTTAAAAGAAAAAAAGATGGATGCATGAAGGAAATAGTCAAATAGCATCATAGGAATCAGGCTTGTAGAACCAGGATGGAAATAATGGCTGGAAGAGTTAGGAGATCACGCTGAGACAAAACTTTAAATAAACGAGAGGAGTAGAAGAATAAATGACTGGCTATGGACTTGAAGGAGAGGAGGCTGTGCATTGTTCTATGACAATATTTACCTGGAGAAGTAGGTATAACATATGAGATTCCTCCTTTGTCCAGCTTTGTATACAGTGAACATGAGTATCAAATAATACTATAATTAATGAAAAGAGTTTGGAATTGAAAATTCAAGTATTTACCAGTGTTTGTTTTAAAAAATGATTCCGTTCAACCATAGTCTTATGGTAAAATAAATAAGATAATTTTTTTAAATCCTCTGGTTTAAGATGAATGTGATTGGAAAGAATCGCAGATGTCAAAACAATAGTTTTATCTAATACTATTTAACTTCATCGAACATAGTTAAATGATTACTTGAGAAGAATGGCTATTTTCAAGGAGCACCAAATAACTTTTTGTATTACTATTATAAACCCCCCATGCTAAAATTTTTGAGCAATTTTCCCAAAGTAACTTGACCAAATTACAAACCTGGTATTGCAACATACAGTGCAGTAAAATCAGTAAGGCTAATGTACAGAGGTACAGTTTTACCTTACAAAGAAAAGTAGCTTATAAAGTCTATTGTATGACTGAAGCGCACAACTTCAGTCACTTGGATTATGCCATGCAATAATAACTTCACACCCTACATTAAATAAATTTACTATTTAATGACTATTTCTGTAAATGGCTATAAGTTAGTAAATAAATTTTAATTCTAATTTGCATTCTTTGGTGATGCTTTATAATTGTTCTTTTTTTACATGTCCATATTTCCCCTCTCTTGCTAGCTTATGTTTTGTTTCTTTTTTCTTTAGTTTAGTCTGACAACACTAGTAAAGTTTTTAATTCTTGGGTTTCTTCTGTAATGTAACTTCGACAAACCCCTCTTAAAGAAATTACAATAAATCATCCTCCCCTGAGGAACTATTGGTCTATAAATGGTCTCAGTACCACATCTGCAGGGAGAAAGGGAATTGCCTTATGATGCTTTACTGCTTTATAGTAATAGGGGGCTAGCATTCCATATATAATGGATGACTAGGTTAGCAGGACTATTAAGGGGTAAGAAGACATTTTTTCCCCTTAAGATTGGGGTAGGGGTGGGTATCTATGTTAATTAAAGTGGTAGGAATCTTTTTTGGGAGCTTATTGTATTCTGGAATATATCTTTTAAAAGGCTGTTAGCCACGTTCTTTTCATGTAATGACATGACAGATATAATGAGATTAAAGTTCCCAGGCAATATTTACCTCTCACTCATGCTTATAAGGTTATAATCAGATTAAAGTTCTCAGCCAAAATTTACTACACACTCATGCTTACAAGAAAGGTTAGCCCTTGAAAATTTCTGACTTAAATAATAAATTTCTGACTTAAATAATAAATTTGACCATTTCAGGAATTATTATAAAATTGCATGTCCTTCACCATAAGTACCTTGCATAATTGGTTTATACAGAGTGGCCCATTTTCCATGCTCACAGATCATTTGCGTAGGAGCATTTATTGGCTTTCTGAGATGACCTATATTAAAGCATCCAGTAGACACTAACTAGATAGAGCGTAGCTTTCCTCTTCTGTTCTGGTCTGCAGAAGGGCAGTCCCTAACTTTCCATGAGCTGTCCTTAACATTATTAATAACTTTTCTTTTTGGAGCATCCAGACACCACATATATTTTCTATCTCTATCTAAAAGTATATTATTAGCACTTTAGATTTGGTCCAGATCCTAGAAATGTGATATTAGCTGTGTGATTAAAACAAAACAAAACAAAACAAAACAAAACAAAACAAAACAAAACAAAACAAACACCCCAACTTTTTATAATGAAAAGTTCTAAATGGAAAAGAGAGAACAGTAAAACCTTATTACCCACCTCCCAGCATTAACAAATCCTAATAATTGTTATTTTAATTAGAAAGTGCCAGACTATTATTTTTTTAACAAAGAGATACTTCTAAGTATATAATACTACAAAGTTTTCTGAATGCCAAAATTCTTGAATGATGTGCAGTGGACCTACAAGAATGTTCAAATACACACTTTATAAAATGCACATGTGGCCACTTTCATTGCAAGGTTAAAACTGTAATAGAAAAATCTGAGCTTTCATTATTACAACTGCAAAACTAAATTTATTTGCCTTTTGTAGGATAAAATTAGACTCAATATCTAATTTCTTGGTTGGCAAGTTTCTTTTCTCAGCTAGTAAATATTTAAACGAAACCTACATTGTACAAATCAGAGTACTAGGGTCCACTTAGGGTCCATGATTATTCTTCATTTCACTAGACAATTTCCTTCTTTTGGCTTCCTATAAGTACTTAGTTTGCAGATATGGAAAATGAAGTTGTAGTAAAGAATCTTAGTGCAGAAACACTTATGAGTACCAAAAAAAAAAAAAAAAAAAAAAAAGGGAGCATAAAATCAGCCTACACGTATATCATCAAATCAGAAGCACCTAATAGGGTGTGTGTGAATATATGTAAATAAACACATAAAACATAGAGGAATATATTTTCTCTAAAATACATTTTGTAGAATAGCAATGAGAAAATTAAAAAAGGGGGAGACTACAGAGGAATGGCTTAAAGAATTAACATTTGGAGAGAAGTCTAGTGATAGAGATTTCATAAGCACATGTTCTGACATTTGAAGGAAGCTTTTAATTTCTAGTACTATTTTACGATAATTCAGAGTACATATTTTTTGTCAGAATACAAGGTATAAAATCCTGACATTTTACTATCCTATAACTGTAATTTGATTCTATAAACAAAAATCACTCCAACTCTAATAATCATATTTGACTCCACTTACATAGTAACAATAAAAAGCAGCTTTCCAATAGACTAGAATGTTTTGACATGAGTTCTTGACAACTGAGAGTCGCAATTTCTACCATCACTTAACCCACTTAACACTTTACACATATAAAGTTGTGGCATGTGATCAGGAACAGTATGCTTTTTAATGTTTAGAAGATACGAAGATTTGCACAATATTCTGAATTTACATAAAACTGTTTCAGATGAAATATTCAAATCTATAATCTTCACATTAAAGGAATCTAAGCCAGCACAAACTAATCTAAAAACACTATTTATAGGTGACACGTATTCAAGCTCAGACAAGTAACATGCAGAAAGTAAGACAGCCAACTGCAACATCAGGAATTAAATAACCACTTTAGCTTGACATTCTTTTACCTTAAATACATGACTCAAATTACAGATAGAAGTTTCAAGAAGAAATGCACAAAATGACTGGTTTTGTAGCTCAGAACCATAAAATTTTAAAACCTTGCATTTTTTAAAGATTGTGAACCCTAATAAAATATTTCAATTTTCAAATAAAGTATAGAAAAATAATAATGTTATATATTTATGCATGAAGTGTTTTTCTCTATGCTTTCTTTTTAAGGGGTTAATCTCTGGAAATTAGCTATTGTACTTTTTATATGTTCACTGGAGTCCTCTGCATTCTATATTATATCATATTGTAGGATATATGAATAGAATATATTCTAAAATCGCATGAGAGCTAGATATGATCAAAAATTTTAACTAGTAACTTAGGCAAGTATGAATACATGTAAATGAGGAAGAATATATGGATAAATGCTCAGTGAACTGTACATTAATTTAAAGATGTAAAATTTGTGCAGAGTAGGAATGGCAAAAAGAACGAATAGTCTCCAATTTCTTCTGTGGGGGTCTTGTGTAATGTAGTAGCCACAAACTTAGGCTATGACTTGCATCTGAGATGTCTGTACCACTCTTCTAGCATCTTCCAGGATCCTCTGCTGTTATGACTTTACTGACCTTTCTAAAGCTTTCAAATAGTACAGAAGTCTAAAGGAAATTGATTGCATTTGCTGTTGGTTGCTCAGGCTATGACAGACAAATAAGTGATTTTCTCTTAGAATTGGACAAAGAAGAGGAGAAGGAGGTAGGATTTCTCCTCACTATAATTCATCAGAGAATACTGTTGTCTCTCGTATCTGAAATAGCACCACTGAAGATACAAAATATTTAATATTAATAGCCACATTACAATACTCAGTTTAGATTAACAAACAATTATGAGTATCTATTATATGTAGATGTTTAGGCCAAATAACTGATGTCTACAGCAGGAGAAACAAGCTCTTCTAAACAAATAATTTCAGTGAAAAACACAGGTGACCATCTTAAACTGGGAAGGTGAGAGAAAGCTTCCTGATCCAGGCAATGCCTAAAAGCTTTGATAGTCTTAAAACAGAAAGCTGCATGAATAAAGACATAAAAATACAAAATGGCATGTATGGAGGGAGGGAGGGAAGGGGAAGAGAGAGAGAGAGAAAGAGACAGACAGACAGACAGACAGACAATGTGTAAAAGTGTACATGGTGTTGGAGTGAGGTGTGAGATGGGAAGTGCTAAAGGACGACACTGAAAATATACGATCGTGAAGATCCTCAATACCATGATCTAAGGAGCTAGAATTTTATTCTGCTCAGATGATGGAACATTAAATGGCTGGAGGCAGAGAAAGAATGTATTCAAATTTTCATGGCAGGGAAATGAAAGACAAATTGTTGCTGCGAGATCAATTTAGAAAGCTATTTCCATAGTCCATGGGCAACAGAAAGAACCGACTAGGATGAAAAAGTTGCTGGGTTTTAAAAATTGCGATGATACCCATTGCTAGTAAGATCCATTTTAAACCTTTCTTAAAACATATCAGTCCATGCTTCTTAGACGGTGTCTATGGTAAAGCCAAATTGGGTCTATGTTAACTGTGTATGAGTTAGATTTAAATTAGGTACCTAATTTCTGATAAAGTAGCCTACGATTTCTGTGGACTCCAAAATCAAATTATGTTACTATGAATATAGATGATGGAAAATTTTTACTCATTTCACCTTTAACTTTCCTTAGTGCTTAAAAATGAAATATTTCTTATCAGTTGTATTTTAAAGAACAAGTAGCTGCACACCTTCTATCAAACCAATCTTTCCTCAGCTGAACATTAATATTTTATACTATACTAACTTTATATAACTTTGTAAACTTAAATACAATATTCAGTTCCTCAGTTGCACTAGCCAAAATGTAAGCACTCAATAGTCACATGTGGCTTGTAGCTACTGAGGTGGACTTTGTAGAGAGAGAACATTTCCTCCCCTGAAGTTCTATTGGATGATGCTGATCTTTTTATAATTCAACCCTAGAAACAGAGTAGGCACTTGATCCTTTCTGGCTAAGATGCTGGGTCCATCTATTATGCTCTTCGGAGATACAAAATATGTTTGCATCTTAGTAGTATAATAATTAAGTTATTAATATCTGAAATATATGTGATATTAGACCGATACCACATAAAATCCCTGCTTATATTTATTTCTGTGGAAGTGATGAGTGAAATAGAAACTGGATATTAAAATTATTTAATTTAGTTCTTGGAGTAATCTAAATAATAACTCAATTATACCTTTTTAAAATTCTATTCAGAGAAATAAGGTGAATAAAAACTGAATAGCTCATCTTGGCTAGTTTTGGATTTTAGAAAAGAGAGATAAGTTTTGAAGAAAATTTCTTTTCATAAAATGTCATTGGAAGTATCTTAAATGATGAACTCATTCCTTGCTTTTCTGAAACGTAACTATAAAAATATATGAACTTTCAAATTCGATCTTCTCATGGAAATCAAACATTAAGGTGCCTCTATAATGAGAACAGGCTCACATACTTGAGTGTTTACATATTCCAGTTGCACAACAGAGGTTAAGCTGTATTCACAGGACAGTCACAGAACAGCTAAACTAGGCTAGACCAGCGGTAAAAGCATTGAAAGAAAGAAAACAACATTTAATTTTGATGTAAAGTAGTTGACTTAAAACTCCTTAAATAAGTCATGTTTACCCATAATCACTTTTGCAGGATTTAATTATATCTGTTATGCATACTCTCTCTTCTAGTATTCTACAGAATGCAGAGGAGTTTTGACTGTTGGAAGCAAAATGCTATTCATGGTCCCCACCCAGGGTGTGGAGTGCTATTCATACTATACTCACAGTACTGGTTCCAAGTCAGTCTCTCGTAATAAGGAATGTGTTGCCAACCCAGAGAGCAAAGGATAGGGAGTGTGTGGTAATTATATCACGAGAGAGACGACAATAAATACTCCTATTAGAAAACAGACAATTTCTCAGATCTTGAGACGGAATAGAGGTGAAAAAGAAAATACTGGGAATAAGGAAGAAGGGAAAAGAGTAGAATAGAGCAGTCCTATGCTCGAGGTGAAAAAAAGAAAGCAATAAAAGAGAATGACATTAAAATTTAAAACTAGTTTTCATGAGAGAAATCTGTTGTTTCTTCTTGCCCCTTCTCTATTGCTTTATGTACGTAGAGTATTATCTGAAAGGTTGTTAACTTAATAATCATAGTAATAATCTTATATTTATAATTCTTTTTTAAAATTTATTATTATTTATGCTTACAGCACCTGGTCTTCCTAGGTGGTCTCCCATCCAAGTACTAACCAGGCCCGAACCTGCTTAGCTTCCGAGATCAGACTTCGGGCTTGTTCAGGGTGGCATGGCCGTAGACTGCAGATCATGGACTGTGGCTCCACTGGGGCGTGAACCCAGAACCTTCTGCATGTAAAGCAGACGTGCTAACCGCTACACTATGGAACCATGTCCTACATTTATAGTTTTTAAACTTCAACTACAGTTTCTGTCTTGGAATTGTTTTTATTCTTAATTTTCTTATTTTGTTCCCAAAGAAATCAGAGAACTCAACGTCAACTGCTGCTTTTTGATAGTTTACTCCCTTATCCCATCAGCTGCAGGATAACCATCTTACAGATCATACCTTAGTAAAGATCCAACAAAACGTAATCTATCACAGTGGAGCGTGTGACACAATGGAGCTCCGCCCTAACCCCCTCCAGAGTGGTTTATTGTCAAAAGAACCAAAAGTGCTTCATTTCGAACCTTTCTTTCATAACACCATCTTGTTTCACCGTATTAAAAATTACATAATTTTATTAGATTTGGAAGAGACTTAATAAGGGCTTTGTTAGGCTGTTAATTTAATGTCCAACTTCCCAGGCAGTAAAGAAGTTTTCCTGACAATGTATCTGAAATTTATTTGGTTTCTGCTTGAAATCAGAATAGCAGTAGGAAAAAAACCTTATTCTGAGGCTCAAGAGACCTGGATTCTAAATACAGCTGTTAGTTACTAGTTTACTCTGGGCCTCTGAAAATGAGATGTCTGGTTTAAATGGTATCTATTTCTTTCCAGTACCAAACTTCATGATTTTAAGGTCTGATCTCCTTGTGCTGTTGGCTGGTTGACATTTTCGGCTGAATAGATGCTGTGGAGGTGATTTAGGTAAAGGCTTCTTTCAAGGGGATGGGGCTTGGGCTAAGGAAAGGCTATACATCTGAGGTTGAAGGAGACAATTGTCTTTCCTACTGGTTGAATGAGCCTTTCGTACATCCAAAAGGACAAGCAAATTTAGCAATTTCTTTTCTTCTGATGGTTATGTTAACCCAATAAACACTAGAACACATATTTAAAACAAAAATTAGGAAGTAACATGTAGTGAAAAATCCTTAGAATGGAACTCTGAAATCTGTGATGGAAATCTACGATCTCCCATAACGATGAAAACTCTATCATTAACTAGTTATGTGATAATTGGATATGTTATTAAATCTTCGCAAACTCAAGAACATGTGCTCTAAGACTTCTTTTAATTCTAAAATTGCTGATACCCAGTAGCAACTGCAAAAATTAAAGATCAAAAAAATTGTACAGAGCATTAGCAATATTTTAAAATGCTTTAAACAAGATTATTTTAAAGGAAAACGTGTACAAGAAAATGTACACACTAGAAGCATTCACTGTTCTGCTTGCTTTCTCACACATAAAAGGGATACTGTTTATGAGAATTAAATGAGATAAATGGGATTTATATTATTTTCTATTCTTTTTTCTTCTTTGTACACTACCAAAAATTTCTATCAGCAATCTGTACTTTTGCTCACACAGCTAACATAAATCACCTCACCTTTAGAGTGAGACATCCCAGCATAAAACCAACAAGTTACTCAACTAAATAACTCATAAGAATTACTGCTTTTGAATTCCAAACATCAAGCATTCCTTTCGAATAATGCTTTAGCCTAAAGCAAATATAATTTATTACTAACTGCATGTTACTGTATAATAATGAAGTTTATTTAAGGTGGTGTAAGCATTTCCATAATAAGCCAACATTTTCAAGGTGTTTTGTTTAACTTGGTTATAAAATATACTCTGGAAAAAAATGCACAGGTTCTTTATGGGAGCAAATGCTTTTGAAAACTCTTTAGTAGCAAAGAAAGATTTCAGAATGGAAACTCCTGCATCAAAGAGTTCAAAGCATATTTTAATTTTAAAAAGAATTATTTTTCTCTTCTTGTATCTCTTGTAATGAATCTAAAATTTCTAAATCTGGAAACCGTTTCATAACATGTTACCATTTTTAATAAATAAAGGTCTACGAAGATTATAAATTATCTTCATATATAAATAAGCGTATTTGGGAACAATTTGGCCTATTTGAGTTTTCTTAACAGACATGCGTGCATGCATGCATTACCTGAGAAAATAAGACTTATATGCAAACTAGGACATAATTGGCCTAATTGTCATTTTATAGGTAATCAACAAAATAACCTATTAAAACAAAACATAATAGATTATTGTAGCATGATTAAACAGATTAAGTACATTTTCGATAATGTTTGATTTCTTCATTGTTTAACTCTCAAACCAAGGTTCAATTGAAAAAAAATACTTTCCTCAAACTCCACTAATCCACTAATTATTATTCATTTACTAAACATTAAGTCAAATAATCTTTTGCAATATGAGAACATTAGAAATATGTTAAGAAAATATATTATTCAATCTCTTAAATGTTAGGTATGGTCATCTATATTGATATCTATCTTCATTATATTCTGAGACTACCATGGTTTATCTAGTTGAATAACTGAGAATCTGGTTTTTGTTTTTTTTTTTCCTACGATGGGCAAGGAAATTGCTCATCGTAGGAAAAAAATGCTTTACGTAAATGCTCATGAGGTCAGGCTAAATTATTATTCATATGCTAGCTGTTGTGCAACATTAAATAGTCATAGAATATAACTTCTGAAAGGGGAGACTATTTTAAGATGCAGGAAGTACCTATTCTTTCTGTCACAACTCTAAAAGTTTACTGATTAAACAGTGACATAGTGCATAAACAAATTTCTAAGTTTTTATTTTCTGTCTTTGAAATTCAGTTTTCAGATAAGGATTATATATGACCTTCTCATAAAGTTGGCCTATATTTTTAAAAATGTGTATATACAAACCTATAATATCATTTAAATGTTCAATAATTTCCTCCAAAACTTCAAGTTATTTACTACTTTGCAATTCCTGGATTTAAAAAAACAACTACAATGTAGAAATAAAGCACAATGTAGAGAATACGTTCAGTTCCAGAACCATGCCTAACAGAACAAACCTTTAGCAGAGTGCTTTAAAGGTAATCTATGAATCAAAAATATCCTACTGGAATAATGACCTTAAAAATAAATATGACCCCTGGTGATGTCATTACTCTCACTGGACTAGAAAATACCCTAAAGTTCCCTTTAATGTCCCAGAGATTGCCTAGGAATATTAGATTGACAATGCTCTCGCTTTCTCTTCCATCTACTTATATTAAAAATAGCCTCTATCCAGATATCTAGAACACAGTTTTATCCCATTCAAAATATTGAGATTTGTGTGTGAAACAGGAATTTTTGAAAAAGAGGTTTGCCCCGCAAATAAGAATTTATCGTTTATGTTTTTATGCCTCTTATACTAATAATGCAATAATCTGATTTATTAATCACTTTACACTCATTACTCAATTAATCTATTTTTGTAAAGAACATTTTACAGATGGGGTAACTTAAGAGTATAATCGCTCTTAGGCCCAATTGCTGAAGTAAGGATCATGTAACTCCCGAATGGACTAAATAATTCACACCTAGGCTCTCTGACTCTAAATCTATAAATTTAAATACTATGATTTTAAAACTCCGTTCCAGACCAAATAAATTATAATCTCCAGGAATTATGTACCAAAATTTGTTTTCTGAAGCTGGTGGTTTGGGAACCACTGCACTATCTTCACACAACCCTGCCTCCCTAGGAATGCTGATTTCGATTAATTTTATTTCATTTCCATGAACCAGTCCTTTTTGGAAGGCCCGTGTTGCCGTGGAAGATTAAAAAGAAGTAGAAAACATGGCTCCTGCCCTGGAGAAGCTTACAATCTAACAATACACTACCCAAAATTTTGAGACTTAGAAGTGACTGGACTGGGCATGTTTAGTAGGGGTGACTTGTGGAAGCAGTGCACTTTGACTAGGGTTTTGGTGGAAGGGAGAACAGAAATTGATAGAGAAGTAAGACTAACTAGGGTACAAAGGTTTGGCAGTGGAAATAAGACTTGTGGAATGGTTTAACAACCCTTCTTTATTTCAAGACACAATTTTAAACATTTCAATTCTCTCTTGAACACACAAAATTACTAACCTTCTACATTCATGGCTTCTCTCAGAACCTGAAGTTTCTTTTGTCTCTCTCGGATTCGGTCCAAAGCACTTGATATTGCTGAGGAGGTGGGCAATTCTCGCGTGTGAAATATAGGATCCATTTTCTGAGGGCCAAAGATATCCAAGGCTATGCTTCCATCTGAGTATCTTGCTTCCTTTTTTCTAGGAGCAGTTGAAGACCGCACTGCTACTGCCTCAGGGAGACAGTGTCGATATCTGCAGGTCTCCCCAGAAGAGAAGTCTCTGTCAGCTGTGCAAAGCAAGTCCATGGATGAAGCCCAGATCTTCTTCTTGGATAGGACATCGGAGCCAGGAAGAGCTTTTTTTTCTGGGCCACTAGTTTTGAACTGGTAAGGAGGGCAGGTATTTTCAGAATCTTCATGTCCAGAATTATTATCTGATGAAATGTCCTTGAAATAGTCTTCCTCATCTTGTGTATCTCTGATGGACAGAAATCCCATAGATTTACTAAGCCCTTTGTTAAGAAAGGTCTGATGAGAGAATGGAGACTTGTGTATGTCTAGTACATCAGAAGTAGAGCTTCTTCCTGGAATGATAAGAATCTATCATGTATGCACAGAATTTTTAGAAAATAACTGGAATGTAACCTTACTATTGAAAGTGAAAGCAGTGGCAATTTTCTAATTCTCCAAATGGAGGATCAGAGATGAAATGGAATGGTGGTGGTGGTGACAGTGGAAGTGAAAAGAGATTCTATGTTTGTATAACTTTTCATTGTCCAATATTTCTTATCTAATAAAATCAATAATATTTTCAGCTCACTTTTTTGTGTAGTATTTTATATTTATCGAAGGTGAATTATTGGTTTATAAAAACAGATAAGTTTCTGACACTATTCGCTTCGATAAACTATTACCCGTGAAGTAATTTCAGATAATAATAGAATATACAGTTTACCCTTTTAAATTCTAAAGGTATAATTCAAACATGTATATTTCAATATAAAGCCCTGGTGTTTTCTGTTCATTTAAATAAATACGTTTAAAGAAGAAACAAAGAATTCTTGCTATATTTTGGATGGAAAAAAGGTTGTAGCATTTTGAATTCTTAAGTACAAAATTTTTATTATAATTAGATATATTTTCTGAAAATTTTATTGTTTGAAATCCATATAATTTGATTGTGTTTAAATTTGTAAAAAACTTAATTTTTTCATGGCAGACCATTATGTACTAATATAGTTTTTCCTCTGGAATACAATGTATCAATATTCGTCAATTAGAATAAAGTACCAATTCTTATTTATTCTTTAGTCATTGATATAGTTAAAATCAGTAAGCCATTTTAATTTTTTCAGTGCATCAGTCTGTAAATGCACTGACATGGCAAAAATGCCCAACCCTAAATTAATTTTTTTAATTCACAGTTTAACAAGAAAAAGATCACATGTATGGCTCTACTATTGAAAAAGAAATGTAGAAGAACACAGTTCCTGTGTAACCTTCAGTGATCCCTCTTTGATTACCTTTTTGCTATGTATACAATACAAAATAATGACTGAAACCTTCTTTTGAAAACTTCAATTGACTCTTCAGGGTAACATTTCTAAGCTTTAATTACCTGATCACAAAATTTACCTTAAAAAATCTTAGAAAAGTGAATTCATTCCAGAATGGCAACAAATACTTGCTAACTTGAGAATCAGATTTGAACATTTTGCTTTTCTTGCAACCGATCCTTCCCTGAACATGGATCCACTTCAAGTGCATACAAGGATAACAATATTTGGGGCATGTATCACAAAGAATACTGAGAAATGTACCACACCACATCCAGACACAAAGATTGCCATAGACTCTAACTTCTAATCTAATTTAAAGATTATAAACAGATGTCTATGTTACAGTATTTTAGGGGTAAATTATATTCTTAAACAAACGACATATTGAAACTCATTAATTTAAAATTTTATTAAGAAATAGAGAACAGAGATATTCTTGAAAAATGATAGAATATATTAGAAAAAAATATGAATTGTAAGGATTTAAGGATCATGCAACCATAGTTAAATTCTACAATGTCTTCTTTTACTACTTTGACTACCGGGAAGTAGTCAAAACTTGGAGAAAAAGCAAACAAGTGAATATTCTGGCAACGCCATAAATTCATGGTCGACCACCTTGGATACTTGATATCATGTGTTAACGGTAAGTTCACTCACTTTCCACAACAACTGCGTCATTTTCCCTCATTCTTCAAATTTCCCACCTGAACTCCCTCTTCTCTTTTACCCAATGATCCTGTCTCATCTGCCACCAAGAAAACAGAAGCTGTCAGAAGAGAGCTTTCTCATTTTCCCATGACTAATTGTACACATCTATCCAGGTCTGCAAATCTTTTCCCTGTTGTCTCAAAGGATGACTTTTCTGATCAATTGAAGGCCAATACCCAATACATGTTCAATTCCCGGCTCCCTTTACTTTATCAAAGATTTTATTTTTTTGGTTAACTTCTCCCCTCTCTGCTTACATCTTCATTACTTGCCCATCATTCCCATTAGTATACGAACATGCTCTAATGTTCCCATCATAAAAACCAAGCTAAACACAACCTTTCCTTATGTTACAGCGTTTCCCTCTAGTTACCACATTTCCCTCTAATTTCTCAGTTTCCATTCATTATTCTATCTACTTTAGCCAACTTTCAACTCCTCCACACCTTGGCAACTCTCATCATGTATCATAAATGACCATTTTACCAAATCTAATGGACACTTTTGTATCCGCATCTTACTTACCTCTCTCAGCAACAACAGTTAGGGATAACAATCCCTTAATGAATCACTTTTCTTTTTACAAGCCTTGGTTTCCTCCTACTTCTCAGACTGCTCATTCTTAGTCTTTGCTTTTTCCTCTTCCTCTACTGGATATTCAAATGTTGGATTTCCTCATGTACCAGTTTTGGAACCCTATTTTTCACTCTTTCCTTAAATAATTTCATGCATTAACAAGTCTTTAAACATTATCTATAAACTGACAACTCCCAAATTTATATTTTTCTGGGAGCTCTAATCTTATATAATTGGAACTGCTACTAGTATATCTTAGAAAGCACCTCAAACTGAACACGCTTAAAACTAATCTTTTACTTCTCACATACAGAGATGTCCATTCTACCTCCGTCTTTCCAATTACAATAAGTGGCACCATTATTCAACTGATTGCTCAAAACAGAGATATAAGTACCATCCTAAAATCTTTCATCTTCCTTATTCCCTATATCAAACCCACCAGAGTGTGCTGGCTATTTAAATCTCAAAGATATCTTACTCCATGTGATTATTTTCAATTCCATTGGCATCACCTTATTCCCAATGAACATAATCACTTGACTAGATAACTGCAGTGGCTTCTGAATAGGCCCCCCTGCTTCTACTTTCTTCATCCAGCTATCCCTGACTCAGCAGCCAGACTTATCTTTTCAAAATATGAATTCCATGATACTGCTACCTCGTTCAATAAGTCTCAAAGGAATACGATTGCACTCTAAATAAAATCAAGACTCCATTTGGGTCTACCACTTGAATTTTTTTAGTCACATCTCCACTTCTCTTATTCCATTCAGGCCACAGGATTTTTTTAGTCACATCTCCACTTCTCTTATTCCATTCAGGCCACAGGATTTTCTCTGTTAAACTCTCTTATAAGTAAGGACCTTTGTACATATGTACTCTTTTCCCTGTCCTGAATGGTCTACTCGTGACCTCAATGATTAGTTGTTTCTTATCTTATAGTTTTATTTTAAACATGACTTTTTCTCTGAAGCCTATCCTGACCACCACCAAAACAGAGACTTTCTAAATGTATCATAAGTCTATTCCATTAGTAACAGGACATTTATCATTCTCTTTTAGGTCATTGATATTTATTAATGACCTATAGTGGGCCATGGCATTCTAAGAGAGCCATGTCTTTTCATTAATCATGAGGCCTAAGACTAATTGCTAATAAAAAGCCTCTTGGATAACTACTGCTCTATAAATGCTAGGTTTTTATTGCCATGTTAATGATATTCACTATCTTCAACTACATAACTAGATATGTAATTGCCTGATTAAGACTTCACAGGTGGGTAAGATATATATTGAATCACGTATAGCAATATAGTATCATTGTGCTTCATGTTGCTAAAGCACTAGAGAGTAAAATTCATTAATATGAAAACTCAAAATGAGAGTTCAAATACAGAATTGGGCCATATAAATGAGAAGAAACATGGAATTCTAGGCTCATTTATTAGATGCCTAAGTCTGCTAGATCAGTGAAAACCATGCCCAGTTAACATCAGTGCCACTTAGCTAATAACAGTATTTAAGACTAGATAAAATGCAATTTCTTAAACTGTTTTCCAGATATTTCTAAGCACAGTGCAGATTATTAAAACTATTTTATCTAACAGGCAATAAATAGCACCGAAATCATTAATTAATTAATTAAGGTAATGGCTGTGCTCATTATCCATTTTGATCACAAGAAATTAATGTTGTTTCTGAAAGCTGGAGCTGTTAAAAGGTTTCGGGTGGAAACTGCTTTGATAGCTCCCCATCCTGGTAGAGCTAGTGGGCCCCTCCACTATCCTCACAGAGCATGCTGGGCCTCTTTTAGGACATTTTTTTCACTGTATTAAAAATTATTCATTATATTATATATCTGTCATCTCTCCTACTCATTTTTCCACCCCCACCCCCAACTGGAACAATAACATAATACAACGGACCACGTCTTCTTTGTTTTTGTATTTCTAGCTCTTGATAAAAGATATTTTTTTAAAAAATGCTTGTAAAATGGATTCATTACATAACCTTTTGAAACCTTTTAAAAGCCAATTTAGGTAGCATAATCCACCAGAAAAATTACAGTAAAAAAACGTAGGTTTTTAATTCTAGTTTTATTCTTCAATCCATGAGCTTGGTCAAGCCACTTAATTTCCACGTTTCCCACTTCCTTCATCTAAAAAAATGTGAATATAATTCATTATGCCTTCTTCTTAGACATGACAGGATAAATGAATTAACCCATATGAACTATTATGAACTCTTCCAACCAAGGGCAAGATAAAATTCTAAATTTTGTCTCCTTTTTGCTTCTGCTTTATTTTCCTCAGCATATCTACTGAAGGGGAATTTGAAAGTTCTTTTGAGAGGAAATCATGAAACCAGAAATCAAAAGATCTCTTATAAAAGTTTTAGGTTTATTCTAAAATAAAACAAATCACATTATTCAACAGGATAAGTGGTGATTATAGGTGGATTTTCCATATCTTGAGGAGGCTGAGTTCAGAGATATTTATAATGGCTAGATAGAATTCACAGACATTAGATTATATACAATTATAAGCATCCAAATTTAAAATGAAACCGTAAACATTTTCCTGTTGGAGAGTGCATAGCTTGCTAAAAACTAAATGGGGAACAATAAACTTTGAAGAGCTGTGAATAAAAGATTTTAAGAACAAAAAGTCTTCATAATAGAACATATTCCATTTATTTGTTAAGTTGAAAATAATCTTCCTTGTAAAGTACATTGTATTTTAACTACTTTTGTTATAAATGACTGGTATTATCCTTAATCGGATATCACCATTTACCTTTCCCCTCACACACGGACCCAAAAAAATTCACAGCATCTCTTAGAAGCTAACTTCAAATGACATTTCAGGGTTAAAAGAGGCTCCTCGATTCCCCATCTGTTCTCACAAATGTGTTCAAGCACATAAAAAAGAAACATGATATTATCAATACACCCAAGTTCTGAAGCTCTATCATACTGATCTGATCATGGTGTAGTTTCCCATCGTAAGCTTGGCAGGAAAGGTTTGCTTTCTTTCTGCTTAGTGAAGCCGTTTTATCAGCATTGGCAGTATTAAATAACAAAGTGGGGGCAGACAGCCCACCAGTTTGAGCCTTAGCTTCTACGACAGACCTCAGAGGTAAGGTATAAGGAGGGACTTTTAAGGCAATTTACTCACAGACGAAAAGTTTTATTGTTAAGTTTTAACTGAACAATCAAATCATGTAGTTACAAGGCATTATCCCTAAAATTGCTTACTTTTTAAAATCTAAATCCGTATCTCACTGCCCATCTTGACATTTTCTTTATTGATAATTGTGGTCAGGAGCCTAGTAAACTAAAGCTAACACTACATAAAGGTTTCAGATTGGTTTACATCAATGAGAATACTTCACTACTAATGTAGTATGGCAAGCTTGCTTTGTAGCAGGTAACTATTGACGACTGAGAACTGGCAGTGCCCAAAAGTAACACCAGTGTCCTAGAAAAATATTTCTTCACGAGGTAATTTTTCTTTATTATCTTAAAGCTTTTACATTAGTATAAACCATTGACTATGAGCTTCTCATTGCTTCTGCGTGGTAATGACTATCACTAGTATATTATTTTGATTCTGTTTTTGAGGTGTGGTTTTATAACTTTGTCAATGGTAAATTGAGAAAGCCCTTGATCAGTACTACTGTACAGCTACGAGAGGCTGAGGAGTCCTCTTCCATTGCACTTAATTTAAAAAGACTACTGTGTAAGGACCCCTAGTATTACCAAAAATATAAACATCAACAAAATTTGGTATATCTTGAGTGACAAACTAATTCCTTAAAAATTTTCATGAGTTTAGATATATGGGAGATATTCTCCAATAAAGAGATAAGACTATTAGAGAATAAAATCAATGAACGGACTATTTAAAGATTTCTCCGTTCATTTTTTTTAAGTCACCACCATTAATCCTAGGTTATCTGCATTTGGACAATATATTAGTAATAAGAATTTAAAGGAGCTATTAGACAATAATATTAAATCTCAATATTATAAAAACAAAGTCATAAATAAAAGACATTAATAACTTGGTTTAAAACTTCTGATATATTCGTTGTTATAATAGTCTAAAAATTTGAGCCAATATGACAAACTACAGTTTTTCTTTCACTTTGCATAAAACAATGTTTAAATTAGGCTATCTAAAAAAATAAATCATAGTCATATATATTTACTGAACCATTAAAATTGTATTACAAATGTATTATTATATCTAATACTTTTATAAAAGATTTTTCATCCCCATTCAGTCAAAAAATATTCATTAAACACCTACAAACAATAATGTACTTAGTATAGTAGGTTTTCCCTATCTTTAGCATCTATATGTCTAGTAATCTTAACTTTTATATATGTCTTTTATTTAAAAAATATATATAGGTATTAAGGTACATTATTAAGGTATGTTATAGAGTAGGTGTAGATTCAGTTCAATCTCTAATGGCTATCTCTTAAATATTATATAATAATTAACATCTGTAATCATAAGACTGAATCACTGAAAGTGATATAATCTAAACTATGTTAACACTTGATAGTCTTTAAAATTTGATAAATTAAATATGGCAGGGTGGTCTTTTCCATAGATTTTTAATTAATAGGGATAAAATGAGGTTCTCAAATATAAGGGAACATTTTTTATTCTTAGGAAAAAACAAACTGTCTTTAAAATGAATGATTAATAAAATAATATTATATTTACAAAGTCAACAGTGACAACCAAACAAACTTCAATTTCATAACATGGCAACTTAATGATAGTAGGTGATAACAGAAGAGAATTCCAGAAAGAGATTAAAGAAAGAACAGAAAAGAGAAATAAGGAAGCAAATAGGAAGGGAGAGAGGGAGAAAGAGAAAGGAAGGGAGAGAGAAAGCAGGAGCGGGGAGGGAGAGAGAAACTAGAAAGACGACAAGAGAAACAGAAATCATTTCTTTTAAATCTAATGTTTCAATTATTAAAGAATTCATTATGCTTCCTTGAAAAAGACTCTTTCAGCTTGCTATTGACATTCACCCCTAATTTTCTGCTATCATTCAGTTCTAAAACAGAAGACTAAAATTTGATAAATTAAGAAAGTGGTGCTATCCTTAGTACCAAGGTTCGCACTATATTATATTTCAAATCCTAGTATAGTTTTAAAATAAAGGGAAACGGATTTTTATCTACAAGAAGAAGGTGTGTCTCTACATATGAGAATATAAGTACTTTAAGGCAACACAAGGAAGTGTTAAAAATATTTTTTAAATTGCCATGAAAGCATTATAAAAAGTAAGTTAAACAAAATATGCTTTCTGTATTTACTTCTGCATAAACTGATAATGTATGTATTAGAAAAGGAACCTTATGTAACCAGAAATAAATTGATTATCTTGATAATGTGAAAGCTAAGATACTTTTTGAGATAACTGGTCCTTATTCACAATAAGTAAAAAGAAAGTACCAAAACACCCAACTAACTGCATCATTCCAGAATCATTTCATTAGAAACAATTTTATTGATATTCTTTGACTTCTCAAGAGCAACAGTACATTTGCTTAGGGCACATTCTTCTCTCAAATATGAGTTTTGAATTCTGCAAAAAATTTGGTCCAGATAATCAAGAATCTGTATTTAGTCTTCACAATGAGAGCTTATCATAGGTTTTAAATAAGGTATCTGTGCTCTGATTAAACTGAAAAGTTAGGCATCTTAGTTTTTTAATCTGACTATGTCAATTAGAATGTTTTATTATAATATATTTAAAACACAGTTACATTTACTTCTCCCCAACCCCAATAAGATAATATTTCGCCCATAAAATATTTTAAATGTTTAGATTATCATAATTATCAATATTGCTTGATGAGAAATAAAGAGAACAAAAATAATCAGAAAAAGCAAAAGTTCATTTTACAAAAAAGTCAAGACTAAAACTTAACTTTAATGTTATGTTTGGAATTTCTAATAATTTCCTTAAAAAAATCAACTTAATGATTATAAAGTAAATAATTGATATTGCTATATAACAATATTGGAAAGGAAACGATTTACTGTTGGAGTCTTGATTATATCAATAATGTTTTCTGCATAACTTTAATAGATTGATATATTAATACAGTTAGTATTCCTGTCTGTCCCTTGCCTCTACTTTATACACTTGTGTTCTAATTATGGTCACAATTATCAGATTTTCAAGCCAGGTAAGTAAAGGAAACAATTAAATAAGGTTAAAGCCTAAAAATGTCCTATTTATATACTCTTACCTGTTGGTAATCCTTTTCCTCGCAATCGGTCTCGAATAGCCTGGCTTCGATCAGGCTTTTGTTCACTGTTACGGGAAAGCTGATCCGTCTGTACATAGGTAATCAAAAATCAAGTTTGACAAAAGAATCTCCCTTTTGTTTGCATGGTAATTGGTTACAGAATGACACTAGTTAGACAATTTTTGGAGAATGTAGTATTAAAGACACTCCACGTTTGATATTGTTAATTTGTATTCCTTGGATAAGATTTATGTAGCTCATTTCTGGCCAATTCATCTTCAGGGAATTTAAAAGGCAAGAAATAGTTATCAAAGAGTAATCTAACTAAGGAACAAAGTTAGCCAAATTAAAGTAGTTACAATGAGTGCCACTTGAAAACAGTAACTTGAAATGTTCTTTTTTTCTAAATTGATAACTATTTTGATTTCTCCAGTTAGATTATAATTTTTAAATTATATTAAATCCGGTATAATAAAGCTTTCACCCGATTGAAACTAGGCATTGAGGGTACTGATTTAAATTATTTTCAAAAATAATTTTTTAGATTTTCCCAGAAATGCCATTTGAGAAATGCTTTAAACCATGTGGACATATTGAGGGATGACAAATTTAAATAAATGTTCTTTTTAGTCCCCTTTATAATAAAATGTTTAAGTAGTCTTAGACTTTAGTAACTTTAATCAAGAGTACTTGTTTAAAATAAAGCATGTCAAATTGGGTCAAATCTCACATTGATGAAAAGTTAGACAGAATACTGGGTTTATTCAGATGATTATTAGAGTGAAAATTTCAAGTAATAAATGGAAGGAGAGAGAATGGTGAAGAGAAATTACTTAAATCTGTCCCCAACAGCATGCATACACACATGTTCACACACACATACACACATAGGGAAACTTGTTTGAGTATGGATTAAAAATTTGTTTCAGTTGTGTTTCCTAGCTATAGAAAGATTTAAGTGGAAATATTTCTGAAACAATGTTATCATTTAAATTACTTAAATGATATTAGTTCAGATTGCACTATATTATCAGTAACCGAAGAGATGAAGAACATCCTGTATCCGTACAAATCTCTGCCTTGGCACTGCTATTAATAAGAGCTGTCATTCATTGAGCAATTACTATAGGGCAGGCACTACCTTAAGTGCTTTATGTACTTTATGTTATTTAGTTATTATCTTCTCATTGTAGATAAAGGGAGAAGTAGCAAGGAACCTTCTAAAGACATTGAAAAGCTCATCAAAACTGAAGTAATATGGGTAGACGCTGTGTAATAGTTTTTTCTTATTTCACAGATAAATGAAATTGTGTTAAAAAAAAATGTTACAACATTAAAACAGTGGAAGAACCAGGACCAATAAGCTAGCCTACTGACTTTTACTCTATGCTAATTAATTTTAGATAAGTAAGGACTGTGGTCACTGAGAATGAATTTCACACTGAGTGACCCTGACTCATTCTATCAGTTACTGGAGGTACCAACAGCGACAGAGGAGCATAATAGCTAACAGCATGGGCTCAGGGGTCAGAGAGATCCAGGCTGCAATTTTGTCTCTGTCTTTTACAATGTCTGTGGCCATGGGCAAGTTACTTAATCTTTCGGGGCCTTAGCTTCAATATCTCTAAAACGAGGATAAAAGTAAAATTATCTCGTGTAACCTGGGGTTGTTATGGTGAATACATATGAAAAAGGACATAAGCCTGGCACAAAGTAAACACCCCCAAAACTGTAGTGGTCAGAGTTACTTCTGTCCAGTGATGTGCAGGAGACTAGCAAGAGCAGGAAAGATGAGGGGATCACTGTTATCTCTACTTAGCCCACTAAACACCCCATACCAGACTTATTACTGTTCCTCAAACACATCCTGCTCCTTTCTGTTTCAAAGCATTTATTCAAGTTTACTTCCTTTTGCCTAGATTTTTCTATCTAGTCTAGAGGATCTAGTTCAAAGTGTTATTTTTTTTTTCCTTTTAAAGGTTAATATTTCTTTTTATTAAACTTTTTTTCAATTATGGTTGACATTCAATATTATATTAATTTCAGGTATACAGCATAGTGGTTAGACATTTCTAAAACTTATGAAGTGATCTTCCTGATAAGTCCTGTACCCGCCTGGCACCATATATGGTTACTACAATATTATTGACTATAGTCCCTATGCCGTACTATTTTCCCCACCCCTGTGACTCTTTTGCAACTGCCAATTTGTACTTCTTAATCCCTCACCTTTCTCACCCAGCTCCCCAATTCCCCCACCCATCTGGCAATCACCAGTTTGTTCTCTGTATCTATGAGTTTGTTTCTGTTTTGTTTTCAACAAATAATTACTGAACACTTACTTGCAAAAAGAAATACAGTTCCTTCTCTGTTGAAGATAAAGTCTACTGAATAATCAAAAATCGCAAGTGTCCATGTCTACTTCTGAGCTCTAGTAACCCTTATGAAGGAAGGATATGCAGCACTCTGAGAAACTATAACAGGAAATGTTTTAGTCTGCCTGGGCTGCCATAACCAACTACTGTAGACTTGGTGGCTTAATCAACAGATGTTTATATTCTCATAGTTCTGGAGGCTGGAAGTCTGAAATCAGGGTGCCAGCATGGGTGGTTTTGGTGAAAGCTCAATTCTTGGCTCTCAGACAACTGCCTTCTTGCTGTGTTCTCACATGGCAGACATGGGAGGGGAAGGGAGAAAGAGTGTGTGTTTGAGCATGCTCTTTGGCGTCTCTTCTTACAGGGCACTAATCCCTTCATTCTTACGACCTCCTCTAAACCTAATCACCTCCCAAAGGCTGTATCTCCAAATATCATCACATTGGGGGTTAGGACTTCAACATATGAATTTTAGGAGGACACAAACATTCAAGTTATTAACAGGAAAAACCAGAGAAGAGAGAAAATGGGGCAGTAGCATCATCAGATTTTTACTTTAAAGGATCACTCTGGCTATGGTATGGGGAATAGATGGGGGCAGGGGAAATATTTTGGGAGCCAGTTAGGCCACAGCTGTTGGAGTCCAAATGATGGTTGTTTAGAACAGAGTGGGGTGGCAGGTGGTGGCCTAGTCAATTAGCCCTGGCCTGACCAATGTCTCTTTCTCTTCTCATATCCTTCCTACCCACTCACATTGTCTTAGTCTGTAAACTTTATTTCCTTTTCACATTCTAATACTTCTTCCCAACATAGAAAAATGTACACGAAGGAACCTAATATTTTTTTCCTTCCTCCTTTCAAAGTTCTAAGATTCTATTTCTGGTAGGTTAGATAAAAGCATCCACCACTCTCAAATACCAGTCAAATACTTTAATCTACAAAAGAAGTGGTAAGTACTTAAAGCTATTTTTCATTGTGGTCCTAACTTGTACACTTTCTCCTCAAACTCTCACAGCTTTGAAAAATTTTATTGTTACTCTTCAAACCTTTCTTTACATTTTATATATTTGTATATATCATTGCAGAACTTTAAATAAGAGCTCTCAAAAGGAAGAGCATATTTTATTCAAATTTGTATCTCCTACAGTATCTAGCACAGGTTTCATATGTTGATGAGCAGTATATAGTTGTTGTAATCAACTGAACTCAGTACTAAAAGGGATGGGGATCTTTTATCTAATATGGGCAATTATTAGATGGATAATAGAATTTCATGGAAGAATATTTCTTTTTTTATGGAAAGACAGAAGAAAAAATGTTTCCAGAAAATTTACTATACTACAGGAGTAAAATCAGCAACAGGACAAAAATCTTGGGGGAGCTGTGGTATAACAGAAAGATCCCTGGACTGACTACTAGGAAACATAAATCCGATAAGCTGGGTGAATCTCAATTTTCTTATTTATAAAGAAAGGTATTAATATAGATCAACTTTTCTCAAAGGGAGTTTTATAGAACATTATGAGAAGATCTGTGAAAAAAGACCCAAATAAGTTTAAAAAACGTTTCACTTAAATGCTTATCTATCTCTTTTTAAGGTTAGTAATATAGTCTAGTGTAATAAAGGCTCTGAGAAGTTCTGCAGTGAAAATATACATTATTTCTCTTAAATAGTTTTTCCTCAAGCTTATTTAATTATGGAAGAATTTTTTAGACAAAAATGTTTTTGAATATATGTGGTAGTTTGGTTTGGATAGAGAATTTCATAGATTTTTAGTAGCTTTACCTTTGTTCAAAAAAAAAAAATCACTTGCAGAAACACAAAAAAATAAAAGTGAAGTGGCTCTAGTTAAGAAGGGGAAATAAGGAGCCAAAACCCCCATTCACTCAGCCTCTACTATGTGCAATCCCCTCTTTACAGAACTGCAAAGGCTCCACAGGGTACAGTTTTACAAACCACTTGCATAGAAGAATCTCTGAGCCTGTTTCTAATCAACTGGTAAAGTGCGTGGAATTTGGATATACTTTTGCCAGCCATATGACATCCTGGTTAAGATGGCAGAACTAAACTCCTAGAGATGAGGAAGCCAGCAAGAACACTGTGCAACAGTGGTAAATCTGCAGCCCACACAAAGGAGAGGGGCCATGTCTCAGGGACCATAACTCTAAAGGGTGAGAACGGATAAAGTTTATCTCTAGATCAGATATCAAAACCCACAGTGTATCTAACCTAGGGCAAATAAGACAGAATATAGCTTAAGGAATGCAGAGGTGGGATGATTAGATATAGAGTTTGTCATTCTTGGGATTCTTTATATCCAAGACAAGAGAGAAAATGGAAGAATCCAGGTTTGGGGCAATATGACAAGGATATACACATGTACCCCCATACGCACCAGATGCCAGTGTCCAGAGAAGGTGGAGAGAGTTTTGGGAACACTTGAGGGGCCCAGACAAATAAGGGGCCAAGAAAGAAGTATAAAGCAACAGGAAGTACATTTAAATAATTCTAAAACCCAATTTGCATGTTGACGCTTTTTTTTTCCACGATGGACAGAACCACGAGGCAAGAGCAAATATTTTCAGCTCTAATACGCTGTAATTCTATGACACTTGATGAAATAAAGTTCTAAAGAAAAGAATAAGTCTCGTAAAATCTAGGAGACTACGTTACTGAACTGGGCTTGTAAATTTTAAGTATTATTTCAAATAAACAATTAAAATTAGAATAAGAAATTCAATGTCCTGTTCCTAGTCATCATTGAGAAAATGCTACCTGTATAGTATATTTAAAGACAATTTTGTGATATGTGACTAAATTTAAAAATTTGACTAATGTACCAATTGGAACTGTAGCTTACCCCAGAAAGATTTCCCAGAACCAGTTTTACCAACTGTTTCACGTAGGAAAATGAAGGTGCACAATTGCTGTTCCTAATGTGGGCACTGCAGGCATCCAAGACCGTCCGAACAGAAACCCGAGCGTAAATAACATCCTCACACATTCCAAGAAGTATGCTGTTGAGATGATCTCCAAGCTTGATAGGCTGAATATAAAGAAAGGAAAAGCCATGTTGACAAAAGTGAGTAAACCTTACAAATCTAACGTGAGACAAGCCATTCTAGCAGACTCACGAACCATACCAAACAAACTTCAAATACTTGAAGGAAATTAATTCCTTATCTAGTACTATGTATAATTTACTGTATTTTCCCTTTTCATATTCCAAAAATTTATTAGCAGGAGATGATTAATATACATCTCCTAAGATAAGAAGTATTATAGAAAAAACTTTGGGTTTCTCTGTATGCTAAAAAATAGAATTCTTTGCTTATTCAAATATTTTGGTAAGCAGTTTCTATATACATATCATTTTGTGGGAATAAACAATTTCCTAACATTCAATAAAATGTGATATATTCAATACATATTAGATGTAATCTGACACGATAAATTAGAAGAGATTTCAAAATTGCAATGACTCAGGATCATTTAAATATAAGTGCTCATTATGTTGGTGAAACAGAGAAACCAGAATGTGAAATTTTTAAAATTAGTTGAAATAATCTGTAGAATATTATATCCAAATGTCCAATAACCATACCAAGAAATGCAAATTAAAACCATAAAAAGAAGCCACTACACACTCAATAGAATGGTTAAAAATAGAAATACTGATAATACAAAGTATTGGTGAGGACTGGAGCATTGCTGATGAGAGTTTAAACTGGTACATCCACTTTGGTTTAAACATGTTTCCCCTTTTACTTTTCATCCACTGGGTACTAGATCCTTTAGATACAGCTTAAATGCAGTGTCCTTTAATAAACTTATTTCAACCTTCCAAGTCTAGTTAGGGGCTCCAACTCTGATTTTCCATAGCACCCCCCATTGTCCCTGACATGGCATTCGTCACACTGTTGTAATTGGTTATGTAGTTTTCCGTACTCACGAACAGACTCCACAGGCACGGGCTATCATATATTCCTAGTGTTTAGTACAGTTTCTGACACAATGCAGGTGCTTAATAAACACCTGAATTAATATTAGATAGTTCCAAAATAATTATAATTTGTAATAGCAAAATATAAATAAAAGTCTATACTTCACCAACTTACACATTATTGATATTGACTTTATTTTTAGTTAGCAGAAAAAAGTATAAAGTATTAATTATAGGCTGTGATCGCATTTTATATGTAAGTTAGGTTATATACTTAACATGACATCAGTATTTCCAGTAATAATTTAATTTTCTCATTATATTTATAGAATTGAACCTGAGGAGAGAAAAGTAAATGCACAGCATTTTTTTGTGATGTAAAGTGAAACTAAATCAAGTCGAAGACTATCATTCATCTTTCATGGATCTTAAGATGTTTAAGTTTTAGAATAAAAGCCGAAAATGTGTGTAGCTACTTAATTTAATGAACACACCAAGTTATTTTTATTTTTGACTTCTAAATGCCTATAATGAAATCTAATTCTATACATTGTTTCTTTGCTTTCATGAAATATAGCGATTTGCAGATATTCAATTACTATTTACTACTATGTTTACATTGGGTCTTTAGGAATCAGAATTATTTTAGAAAATAAAAACTGTAAGTAGCCCAATAGTCGTCAGAGCCTAAGGCTTCAGAAACTGTTAGTTTAATATCTGTGTCTGCTGTGCAGGGTAGTGAAGTATGACTTTCGAAGTGAAAAGAAAAAAGTAATGAAGTATAAATCATACTCTGAGGCATAGTTAGAGCTATTATTCTTATAGTTTTTACATCAAAAAAGTTTATCACTTTCAGTACAAGAATGAATCATCAAAGACATTTACAATCCCTCTCTATCGGCCATTAAATTAGAATAAAATGCACTCCCATTCCTCTTGCTATGATTTTTGAAGAGTCTACTACATCTCACAGACTAAACTATTGAAACCTGGGTAGTGATTGGTATAATTCTAAGAATATTCTAAGAAAAATAATTTCTTTAGTACTTCATTATTATTTCATTCTGAGAGTGTGACATAATTAATGTGATTATTAATAATCGGCATAGTAATTCTGGTGTGCCTGACAGCACGCTGTAGAACACACATGTATGTGGAAGAGTTTTTTTAAAAAGTGTAAAGTTGGAGGTGGCTCCACAGTGTAGTGGTTAGTATGTCTGCTTTACACGCAGAAGGTCCTGGGTTTGCGCCCCAGGTGGAGCCACGGACCATATCCCAGGTGCGCCAGGCCCCAGTGTGCGTCTCGAGTGAGTGGGAGGAGATGCCCCACCTTCAGAGATCCAGTTCTTAAGGGGAAATGGTAACATCCATAGGTCAGAGATGGAAGTGTGTGTGTGTGTGGGGGAATTAAGAGGGAGAAAAAAGTGTAAAGTTGTACAAATGTGACGACTTACTTGGCTCTGAGGTACTTCATGATCAGCCCCCCAATACAATGTCATTCCAAGAGAATAAATATGGATCTAGAAATAGAATTTTGTTAAAAAGTCATTTTATAGTAAAACAAAATTTAAAAATTTAGCAAGTACTATATATATATATTCATCATTTTTGGTTCTAAAGAAAGTATAACACGATTTGAGAAAATCATTTCATATTTTTCAAGAAAGCGAGAGCTTAAAACAGAAAATAAGACTAGAAATTTTTGGAACATACTTCCCCCCCTTCCCAATTCCCCAGCCCACCCTCTATGAGCAACCATTTTTATTAGTTCCTATTTATTTTAAAGTTTCTTTATGCAAACTCAAGCAAATATGAATGTACAGTCTTATTTTCATCTCTTTTTATAAAAAGTTAGAAACTTTAAAATTACTTGCATTTTTAATCTAACGAGATATTTCCATGTCAATGCTTAGAGATCTTCTTATCCTTTCTTAGTACTGCATGGAACTCCGTTTTGCATTGTTTACTTAGCCAATCTGTTATTAATGCAATTAAGATTTCTCCCAAATTTTGCTATTATAATGTTTCAACAAACAGTTTTTGATGTGTAATTTTACACATGCAGGTATTTCTCTTGAATTGATTCTCTGAGATTATGGACAAAGACTAAATCATCTGTATTCTTGATTCATATTGTTAGATTCCCCTATGAAGAAGCTATATCATTTTGCATTTCTACCAGCAACATATTAGAGATTTTTTAAAAAAAGGTTTGATGTACAAACCTTATCTACTGAATGTGTTATGAATATTTGGATTTTTGACAATTTGAAAAGTGAGAAAAAAATCTCATTGCAGTTTTGATTAGCATTTTTCTTACTATGAATGCATGAGGTAGTAGATAGAGCATGAAACTGGGTCAAAAAGGTTTCTTTTGTGTTATTTGATGTTTAAGGACTGTAAAAATAACAGCATACTTTTACGTTGGCAGGAATAATCCAACAGGGAAAATCAGAATTGCAGGAGAGAGTGGAGATTGTTGAGAGGACGCTATTGGTGAGCGGGAGCAGGTAGACACTAATGCACAAATAGAAGGTTGGCTTTACAGAGGAGCACAGACAATTTATCTGTAGGAAGGAGGCAGATAATATGGGATTTTATTATGGGTAATCTGGTAGTGTGATTCTGGGAAAAATCTCACCTGATTGTTCCTACTTTTTTCCCCTGTGAAACAGTAAGCAAGATTATCAGCTGAAAATGAGGACAGTTAATCTTATAAGTAATCATTTTCCATTTTTTTTTTCTGCTGTTAAGAGATTCGGAGCTTATATAATACCACCTGGTACCTAATAATAGAGAAATATTTTTAACAGAATACAAAGAAAAATGTTTATTTTGTCATTTATTCCAAAACAACCTATAGAGTATAAGTAGATAATATTTCCATACGTATTATTCATAAGCTAAGAGTTTCTACTATTGGTGCAGCCTGAAAAGATACAGGCATAGAGATCAGTGATACCAGACTGTAATTAAGTTAATACAGTAACAATGACTGAGACCATTTTGTTCATTGGTTGATAAACAGCAAGTGATGAGTTACAGTCTACTTACAGACATTGTATAGAAAGGAGGAAGGTCATGCAAAAAAGGATTATTCAAAAACGGTAAAGTATTTGGTCTTCATATTTCCCTTTGCTTTTATTTAATAAGAAAAAAAGGAAAAGAAAATGGCTCACATAATCCAACTAACAAATAAATACTTCTATTAAAGGTATCGGCAAGCCCAGAGCCTAAAAGAAATCGCCAAGCCCAGAGCCTAAAAGAAATCAGGCAGTAAAGGCTAAAAAAATGTTTTTGATCTGCCCCTCACTTCTATTGCTTATCCATTTAGCCTGCCAGGGAATTTGCAGTTTTGTGATCTTTGATTAGGCCCTATTTGTAGCAACACTCTCTGCACCTGATGAGCGGAGAAGATTTATTCCCCTCTCTTAGTAAAGCTGTATAGCAGGCCAGAATGGTTTCCTGTACAGGTGGGTGCTGTTTTGTTTTTTTGATTCCACTGTGAGAGCATTTAGTATTTGTCTTTCTCTGTCTGACTTATTTCACTTAACATAATGTCCTTATGGCTTAATATTGTTAAGCCACACACACTACACACACACACACACACACACACACACACACACACACATACATACATACACACACACCATTTTCTTTATCCATTAATCCACCAATGGACACTTACGTTTTTCTATATCTTGGCTAAATATTCCTTTGCATAGATATACCACATTTTCTTTATCCAGTCATTCTTGGACACTTAGGTTGTTTCTAAAAGTCATTTGGTTTTCTTTTAATTGTGGTAAAAAACATATGACATTAAATTTATCATCTTAACCATTTTTAAGTGTATAGTTCAGTAGTGTTAAGGATATTCATATTGGTGTGTACCAGATTTCCAGAACTTTGTCGTCTTGCAAAACTGAAACTTTATACCCATTAAACACTAATTCCTCCTTCCCCCTCTCACCAGCCCTGGGTAACCACTTCTATAACTTTCTGTTTCTATGATTTGACTACTTTAGATACTTCATATGAATGTAATCATGCAGTATTTGTCCCTTTGCGATTGGCTTATTTGCTTAGCATAATGTCCTCGGGGTCATCCATTTGTAGAATGTGATAGGATTTCCTTCTTTTTAAAGTCTGTATAATATTCTATATGATTCTATATACATATAATATTTTTAAAGTCTGCATAATATTCTATATACGTATATACCATTCACCATTTATTCATTGATGGACATTTGGGTAGCTTCCACCTCTTGGCTAGTGAGAATAATGTTGCCATGATCTCATCAAGATTGGAAATATCTCTTCCAGATCCTACTTTGAATTCTTTGGCTATGTACCCAGAAGTGAGTTTGCTAAATCACACAGTAATTCTATTTTTGATTTTTTTGAGGAACTGTTTTCGATAATGTCTGCACCATTGTACATTCCCGCCAAGAGTGTACAAAGGTTCCAATTTCTCTGCAGCTATGTCAACATTTATTATTTTCTGTTTTTTTGATAGTGGCCATCCTAATGGGTGTGAGGTGATATCTCCACAACCCTAGCATTTTAAGTTTTCAATTTAATTGTGTAATTACATGTTAGACTCCACTACTAGACAGTCCTGAATTTCTTCTTCACTGACTCACAGAGTACTGGCATATGATGAGTACACTTGTCAAATTTATGCATGAATGAATGAACAAATGGGAAGGAGAGGAGAAAGGATGAATTAATAAGATTTAACATAGAATAAATACAGTATAGAGTGTGGTTAAGGACATTTAGCCTTTTTTTTTTTTTTGACAAGTTCATTTGAAGCTTCTGCCAAAGTTGAGGAAGTAGATTTACGGGTATGTGCTTCTAAAGATGATCCTTGATTTTCAAGAAGCGTGGAGATGGTAGGAGCCACAATTCTTGATATTAAGACTGCACGTTAGTGGTAACGAACATTGAAACAAATATTCCTTTATTTATCAGGAATCTAGCACAAATCACTGGAGTATATCAATAGTCTCAAAGAGAAATCACAAGAAATTGATTCAGGTTCTAATCTCATCACAGTGATTTCAAAAGAATTGCCAAATAAACACACCATGTGTCAAGCAAGCAGGAAGTAGACGATTATCCAGTAAAAGGAAAAAGCCAGAGGATTAAAAAGCTTAGTGTGACCTGCATACACCTGTCTAGTTACTTAAAGGGGCATGCTATCTTGAAAAATAAAATTTTAAGGCAGATAAATGAAAGTGCTTATTTATATATCTGGTAGTAGGTAATTTTTTTTTTCATGCAACTATATGTGTACAGTTTATAAAACAAGTTCCACTGAATGAAGGGAACATTTTCATGCATCAAGGTCTTAGTAAGCACTCACTACTATTTATTTATTTATTTACTTACTTACTTCTCATTTACTTACTTCTTTCTCATTTCATGTAATGAGAAATTTCTTAGGGCTAATGACTTAAGCGTTACCTCTACCTCATAGCATTTGTCTCTTTTCATGGTTGTGTGTTCCTCCCCAAATTCGTAAGCTCATAGACTATAAAAAGTATTAAATTTAACCATGGATTCTCTATCAATTCTCGTCAGTCTTTTTTCAGATACAAAATCGATGGCTCAAATCAAGGTACCGTCCTCTAGCTTAATCAACACACACACATTCATTCATTTTCTCTCTCTCTGCACCCACAACCCTCCTTCTTCTCTCGTTCTCTCCCTCTCCCTCTCTGAAGGGAGAAACATTCGTATCGTTGGCGGAAGGATAAATTAGTACAATTCCTTTAGATGGGAATTATGCAACATATAGCAAAATTTTAAATGCACATACTTTTTAACAACTTTACTTTAGGAAATTATTAGGTTAATTTTCACAATTCTGTGGAATGTTGTATGGAAGATTACATTCATAGCCAATACTGAATTCTCTAAAATTCCATATGTAAATTATCACAGCCAGGTACATACACAATATATATTTGTTCCAATTTTTTTCACAGCCTTGGCAATGAAATTAGATCTCCTTCTGAAGAAGATCTTCTTCTTCCTCAGACTGACTATTTCTATCATAAACTTTTCCTTCTTCATTGTTCCATCAAATGAATTGTCAAACTCAGTCAGCTTTGCTTCCACTGTATCTTGTATTCAGTTCTTTTCTCTAAATTAGTAAACTTTACAGTTAGATTCCTACACAATCTTTCATCTAATGTAGTTATCCACTTTTGTCAAACTTACCTTCTGAAGTCACAAATCTCATCATATCATTCTCCTAAAAATATGATAAATCTCCACTGCCTGAGAAGAAAGTCTCAAGTTCTTTCATTAAAATCTTCTTCATCCTGACCTATAGCTTCCCTTTCTTTCCCTACCTATAGCCTTCCAGGTAGCTAATGCTCTAGCCTAGTTGGTCTAGCGAAACATTCCCCCAACACAGTGGTTAATTTCTTACCTGTCATTCCACATACTAATAACCCTGAGTGAAATGCCCAATTCCACCTATTTTCACTTTTCTAAATTCTACTCATTCTACAAAGCCCAACATACATACTACCTTCTCTGTGATCTTGTTCTACACTAATAATTAATTGTTCCTCCTCTAGACTCCCCAAATATTTATACCTCTATATAGCATTTATTTTATTCTACCATATATGTGTTCTATATGTGTTGATCAGGATCAATTTTACTTTTTAAAATTTTAATTAATTAACTTTTATTTATTTATTTTTAATGTTTATTTTTCCATTAGAGTTGACATTCAATATTATTTTACATTAGTTTCAGGTGTACACCTTGGTGGTTAGACATATATATAATTTACACAGTGATTCTCCCCGATAACTCTAGTACCCGCCTGGCACTATACATAGTTATTACAGTATTATTGACTCTATTCTCTATGCCGTACTTCACATTCCTGTGACTCTTTTGTAACTACCAAGTTGTACTTCATCCCTTTGCCCTTTTAACCCAGCCCTCCTACCCCGCTCACATCTTGCAACCACCAGTTTGTCCTCCGTATCTGAGTTTGTTTCTGTTGTGTTTATTAGTTTATTTTGTTCTTTAGATTCCACATATAAGAGAAATCATATGGTATCTGTCTTTCTCTGACTTACTTCACTTAGCATAATATGATCTGGATCAATTTTCTAGTTACATTTGTATCTTCCTTATGAGTACAATGTTTTATATACAGTGAGTATTTAATAAGTATTTGTAAACATCAATTAATAATGGCTCACATTTATTCATATTTTTCTTAGATTCATTAATTTTTATAAAACAATTTTGAGTTCTTAAGTAAAATAAATATGAACTTCTTGAAACACAGTTATTTTTAAGTTCAGTGCATTTTTTTCAAGGAAAAAAGACTTAACAGTTACCTTTTCAACATCTGAGAGAGACGTTAGTGACTGATTTTGAAGAACTTCCGGTGCAGTGAACGCTCGAAGGTCCTGATTGGAAATGTTTTCATCTGTAAATGACACACTACCAGATGGCAGCAACAGCAGAGACCACGGAGAAATGATGAAGCCGAGGGCAGCAGGATCAGCTATGCTTACTGGTTTATAACCACACAGAATAAAAAGAAAAAGGAAGACAATTGCAGTTGCTTAGAATTATATCAGAGGAACCACAGATCACTTAAATGAATATCTGAGCCTATTCATTTATACGGTTAATTGTACAGTTAAACCAAATCAGCATGCTACAAAAAGAAAATTTCGTATGTCTACTATCGCTAGTATTATAACAATAATGCCTTGATTAAGCTTAATCTTTCAAAATTTAGATGGTAGATCTTAGAAACTATAAAGAGCTATCATTGTCAATCATAAGAATTAAACTTGGTTCAAATGCTTTATCACAGTGATATATATAACGTATACATATACATATATGTATATATGGATAATGATCAGTAGTTCTTAAACTTCTGGGGAGGGATCATGGATTCTTTTGATTATCTGTTGAAAACTATGATCTCTTTCAAAGAAATTGTTTAGAAAAACAAACTTTGTATACAAAAGGGGTTCATGGCTCTTCTCGTAGCCCATTCATGAATTCCAGGGTAAGATTCCCTGATTTAAACTATAGTGTTCTGAAACTGATGGAAAAGAATTCCTTTTGATAATTCATTTGGAACTAGTAAAGTTTCTAACTACAATGAAAGTCTCTATTTTTGTGTTAAAATATATATTGTTTGAAATTCGATATTGTCTTGTTTGCATTGGTTCGTTATTCCATTAGAATTTCAGGCAGCCTCTGTACTATCAACTATGATCAATCAGGTCTCTAACTTTATTTTGCTTGCCTGTATGGGTGCCTGAGAGCTCACTTAAGAGTGTTCAAAAGATTCCTTAAGATTTCAGCCGTCCTCCTTCTAAAAGTAAAGCTATACATTAGGTTCAATAAAATGAACATAGTAGTAGAGGGAACTCCCATTTCAAAAAGAAGTTAATATGGGTTCTAAGATAACTGCTAAGTTAATTGGATTAGAGACTCAAGAAACTGCTATAGGAAAGTCACAAAAGGCTTGTGAATGCCAATATTATTATTATTCAATCTGAATGGGTTCTCGTGATATCTGAGTCAAGTCATAAGAAATTAACAAAAGTCTACGGAACAGTTTATCAACACACAGTGTTTATGTTTCTGAAAGCTATTTTTATTATAACTGAATCATCCATCCTTGATGACATATTAACCATTATCTATGGCCAAGATTCTGATCATCAGATTTTGACTTACGTCAATAAAAAAGTAAATTATTAAAATTCATTCCTTCTTTGAAGATTAAAAACCAACCATATATGCTCTATTGCATTTTTGTAAATCTGAAATATGTCTTTAATAACTGCATCTAGGAAGAAAAATGTGTTTGAATGCATCTTTTAATCAGTCGGCACATCTTATGTTGCACTGAAGCTGAGTTACAGAACAATGGTCCCCATAATCCAACCCATCCACACATCAGACTGCTAAAAACATGGCTCACAATTTTTATGGCAAAATATGTTTTAATGGAACACAAACTGTTGAAAGCGAAAGCAATCCATAATTGCTTATCACTCTGAAATTACAATGAGATTTATTCACTTACCAGCATAACCAAAATCAGCAAAATGATTACTACTCTGGCAAAAACTCTATCTTTAACCTTTTTGCTTTATACAACAGAATTTTGTTTATTTTTACTACATCTCCAGTACACCATAATTTACTACATCTACAATACACCATAATTTAAGCACTATGCATATTTAAACAGGATCGTCCCAACATTACAGGTCATTTGTTCATAGAGTTCAAGTACTTTTGGGAGATAAAATGTATACATAAATAAATACAAGAGGGAAAGTATAAAGTATAAAGGAGAATATAAAAAGGATCCAGAAGACAGCAAAATTACTTCAACTACAATAAAGAGATAATTAATTTCGTTTTTTATATGTGGCCCTTTAGATGAGTAAGATTTGACCATGGTTAAGGGAGAGATTTCGAAGAGAAGAAACAGCCAAAGCAAAGGCGTGTGAACAGGAAATCAAGTTTGTACATGGAAAACGAAGAATCTTGGACAGAGGAATTATGGACAGCAGTGAGAAACAGAATTACCAAGGTGGGTCATATTTTTGCTTAACACACATATATACACAAACACACACACATAGAAATGACACAAATATTTTTATCATTTTCAAATGTGATTTTAAAATGTCTTTTAATAAAGCTAAAGCAGCTGTGACAACAAACTACATTGCTGTCAAATTCCCAACACACACACATGACATATAAGTACTGGGTTCTTTAGAAAACAAACCGCAAAATATATTTTTAAATAATGGTAAAGTGTTATGCAAACATACAAGTGAGGCTAGAATTGTGAGGTTAGAATTGTGGCTAGAATCAATCTAATTCACTCTCCTCTAAATAAAAGGAATTTAAAGCAAATGTATTCAAAATCCTTCAAAGAATGCTAACAAAAGAATATTTTGAAATGGAATTCGAGAAGTTTGTAATTTGAGGTTCTATAATGTTTTAGTTGTGTGATGATTGTCCTTAAGAATGCTATTATTATGAAAGAGTAAATTTGATGTGAACTGATTATAGTAGTCACATAACTCTATTTATAGACTTTACCAACATTCCACAGAAAAAGTTGCTTAAAGAGAATTTCAAACAGCTAGTGGCAAAGTTAGAAATAAACAGAAATTTGATAAAGAAAGAAATGGCCTAGCGCTTCTTTCTACTGTTCTCTTAAACTAAGACCCACCTCCATGCATTTTTTCCCCCGAGAGATCTTACCATTTCCTTTAAATGGTCCCCCTTCATTTTATTTGTTGGGCTTCAAATTATAGCATAAAAATTAGAGAAATGATCAGAACTGGGTAACAAACACGATAAGGAAACACTAATCAAAAGTATCAGGAAATCATTTAAAGACTTAGGACAACGATGACACCATTTTGACCAGAAAAAATCTCTTTGCTTATTTAGGTACATATAGAGAAATTGTAGTCTTCTCATTTTATATGTGTTATCAGGGTTCTTGAGAAAAAAATCTATGCAGAGGCCACTGTTCTAAATTCTGAAGGACTAGATAAAGTTACAGTATAATACAGAATTCTCTCAAAAATTCAGTTTATATGTGCATTAAAATATACATACATTGTTAAATCAATCAACTGGTATAACAATGCACAAACAAAATAAATAGTTTAGAATATTTCCCCTGTATTTTAACATTTTCTTGATAGTAAAGTTTTGTGATAAATTATTTAGGGATCACTGGAAATTACAGTACATACTATAGATTGATTCTCAATTAAAATTTTATTAATTCTTCATAAATTGTGTTACTACTTTTTAAAATTTCAGTTTCTCTAATATGAAACAGAATAGCCAATCCCTTTTTGAAAGTAAAATTGTATAGATGATTAGAATTAAGACATCTATATTACATAAATTGATAATGATTGTGTTTTCAAAGACATTTTGCATCATGTAAATTTTCTTGATACAACCAATCATTCAACAACATTTTATAAACTTCTATAAGCCTTTGGTCCTCAAGAAGTTATATTCTGGGGTAGTAGGTCCCAGACCTTGCTAATCATACAAATCTCTAAACTTAGATTTGGAGATTTGGAAAGATATTAAACTGTCGGCTTTGTTTCATTCCTTTTAATATCTGACTTCATTAATTTAGTATGTAGTCTCATTTAATTAAGAGAGGCAGTATCATATAATGGTTGGAAGTATAGAATGAACCCAGAGCCCCTGTGTTCAAATTCTTAGGTTTGACATTTACAACTTACACTATGATCTTAAATAAGTTACTTAACTTCTCTGTGCCTCAATTTCCTCATCTGTAAATAGTTCTTACACTATACATAAGGTTGTTATGAGGCTTAATAGGAAAAGCACTTAGAACTGTTCCTGGCACACAGTTAAGTAGTATACAAAAGTGGTACCTATTACTATTTAATAAAACTTTTTTCTGAAGATACCAGATGTACATAATACACCAAAGAAAATTCACTTAAGTTCATTCTCAACCATCTACTTATCCTCCCCCTCCACCTCTCCCCCCGCCACCGCCAATGGAAGACAAAGAACATACAGTACATAACAAATACTATAAATTTTAGAATATTAGATCAAATTATCAAACTGCTCTATTCTAGATCTATTGGAATTTTTTTTTTTTTTTTTTGCGGGAGAGAAAGGGGATCTCTTATCTACAGGTCATATTGTAAATACATATGATTTAAGGTACAAAGTATCCTAAAATAGTACTAATGTTTTTTCTTTAATTCCTTAGAAATTAATTTATTTATTATATGGAATTTCTAGTTAGCATAGGTCCCCAATTTAGCAAATTAGTACTGATTGAGTAACTATGCACATGAAACAGGTATTTCACCGTGCCTAGTCATTTTCTTCAGGTATAACACAAATTATCAAATGAAGATATTTATTTGAATGTACATATCAACTATAGTATCAGCATATAGTTTCAGAAAAATTGTATTTGTCATAGAAGTTAAAGCATTTTCATAACATGAAATAATGCAAATTTGTCATTCCAAATTGATATATTTTATGAGATTTCTTCAACATAGTAGGAGATAAAAGGTATTTTTATTTCTTAATAACATACCTAGTCACACACAAAAACACATGCTATATTTTAATTTTTGTTCCCTTTTTTTTTTTTTTAATTTAACACTAAACATGTGCAAACCACATATCTAAGCTACAACCCCTGGAATCTTGATATGGCTTCTGATCAATTAGGCTTCCAGTAGTTTTGTTTTATTATATACTTGCAAGACTTGAGGTAATTCCAAATCATGCATCTTGATAACAAAACACTAATGAGATCTGAGTTAAACAAAAGTGATATACAGGCAATCTTATTAGCAAATATTAGTAAAAATTAATAAAAAATATTAGTAAAACTAATTAGTTATGGTTATTAAAAGCAACAGGGCTTAAAGGGCTGGACAATATGGGTAGAAGGAAGCAAGTCTCTAAGAATTTGCCGCCTTCTTCAGCAAACCTCCTTGGCCCCCTGATCGAAACAGCATGTAAGAAATGGTAGCCGTTCTTTTCATTTCTTCTTGGCATTCTTATCATATTCTGAGGAATTTGCCCACTTTATTCCTTTGATATATTTGGTTTCCACCTTTTTCACTAACATTTATCCTCAACAATAAAAAGTACACACCCCAAAATTTCATGCCAAGATACTAAACAAAATGGTTTATAACTTTGTTTTCACATATTCAAAAAAAAAGAAAAGGAAGGGGGAGGCTTAGTTGAATGGTAAACTATTCCATTTTCCAAAAAAAAAAAAATTAAGGATACGTTTCTCATAAAAATGTTAACCATGACTGATGCACAACACCCAAAGAAAGTAAAAACCTTGCAGCATTATTTACAAAAGACAAGATATGGAAGCAACCTAAGTGCCCATCAATAGATGACTGGATAAAGAAGATGTGGTACAAAGATACAATGGAATATTAATCGGCCATAAAAAAGAACAAATTCTTACCATTTGCAATAACATGGATGGACCTAGAGGTTATTATGCTATGTGAAATAAGTCAGGCAGAGAAAGGCAAATATCATATGATATCATTTATATGTGGAATAAAATAAATGAACAAACAAAACAGAAAAAAAAAATTAATTTTAAAAAAAGAAAGCAAAAATCTTAACTTGTTACTAAATGATACGAGGCATAAAGCCACCTTTTAATTTCTATATTTGAGAAAAAAGTAGTGAAATAATTGTAAAAAGTTTTCTTTAAATAGCTTAGTTATATAATGTGGATAAATCTTAGTCAGAATGTTGAGTAAAAGGCAGGCACAAAAGAGTTCACATTGTATGATTCTATTTGTATGATGTTTAAATTTAATCTATGTGATGTCATAATAATGACTACTCTTGGTAACCCCAAATCTACTGACTACAAGGGAACATGAGGGAGACTTCTTGGGTGCTAGAAATGTTCCTGCACCCAGTGGTGAGTAGATGAGTGTATACATTCATAAAATTCATCAGGCTGTACAATTAAGAATAATGCCTTTTACTGTATACATTATATCTCAATATTTTTAAAAACCCCTATAAGTATATAAATTAAAACAATAAATATAGTGAGTAAAATGACATACATTAGCAAGTACAGAGCTAGAGTACATGACCCATAGCAACTTTTCCTTCTAAATGTATAACTTAAAGTTTATAAAATGGTCTGTTTGTAACATCTAGAGCCAAAATAAATTCAAATCAAAACACAGTGTATTGACTGTGTATTTGTGGAATAGGACAGGTTTACTCTAAGTGCTTCATATACTTGTTAAACAACCTACATTATTCATTTTAAGAATGCTAGATATTAAAATAATTTAATGTTTTATAGTTTGTTTCCAGAGAACAAATGGCGTAATTTATCAGGTTCAAACACATTCAACTTGAAGAACCTGTTAATTCTGGCCCTGTAAATGCAGGGCAAGATGTAGCATGTCAAAGACAACTGATGCACCTTGCTAATCGACAAAATTATGATTGTAGATAATTAGGAACGTAATACAGACTACTTAGGTTTTGGTCTTTTAGAAGCTGCGTACATTATACAAATATTTCCGCAAAAGCTTTTAATCCATAAAAACTTTCTATTATTTCCTTTCAAGGCTTAAAAAAGTAAGTCAGGAATTAAATTCGAAGTTCAGTGCTTCATCTCCTTTCTCATGAATTGAGTTACTTATTCTCTTTCGGTTCCACCAGACTGGAAGTTTTACATTTTCCCTCTTTTGGTTTTATGATTATTCTTACCAACTTTAAGAATATTTGATTATGCTAACTCTAAAGTCAATATCTCTACTATTCTCATGAACAGAATCAACCCTTTAAATTGTTTTCATTCTCATCATTTACACCAGTCTAAATGTTATTTTATTTATAATTTTGAAGCTGACATCATTATTATTAAGGTTTTATACAGCTAATGCTGTTTAGATTAAACATCATGTTGACTAATCAACACACTTCTGCTTATCATTCCTTCTTGGAGCTTTCTTCTTCCTTCTGGGTTAAATTTCCGTCTTACTAAAATACACCTTTCAGTAATTTCTTCAAAGAGGGTTTCTTTGATAGTGAATACTCTGTTTTCATGTTATTGACTCTTTTCTTGAACTGCAATTTATGAAGACATCAAATTCCATCTGCACATCCCAGTGCAGTAGCCATTTGCCACACGTGGCTTTTAAGAACTTGAAATGTGGCTAACATAACTGAGAAACTGAATTTTAAATTTATTTTAATTTAAATTTTAAAATCAATACTAATCAGTTATCAGAAAACTTTTAAGTATTCTTGGAACAATTTGAGTATATAAATCTTCTTTTTCGCCAGCATACTTTATAAAATCTAAATATTCCTGATGAAATTTAGAGTCCAAATTGAGATTAGTGTAAAATAGATTTTGACTTAGTACAAAAAAGTGTACATCTTACTAATATTTTTCACGTTGATTACATTTGAAATATTTTAGCACATCGAATTAAATAACATATTAAAATTAATTTCATGTTTCTTTTAAAATCTTTTTTAATGTGGCTCCTAGATAATTTCAAATTATATATATAGTGTATATTATATTTCTACTAGACAGTGTTATTCTAGGTTGAGTTAAATTCTTTGATAATTTTGCCTCTTTTTTATTTTTAAAATAATTACTGTTCTGTTCCTATTCTCTCCAGTTTTCCTTCTGGAACTCATATTACAGTATGTTGGACTTCTTATTCAATCCTCCATGAACCTGAACTCTCTTACATTTTTAACAGCCAGATGATCTCGTAAGTGTTACTGTCTAGTTTACTAATTTTCTATTTAAAAAGAAAAGAGAATCTGTGTAATTTGTTGTTTAAGACCTCCATTAAAGGTGTAAACTTAGTCACTACATATTTTAGATGTTTTATTTCACTTTTTTCATTCTGCCTATATTAATTCACTAGGACTGCCATTACAAATACCACAGACTGGGTGGCTTGAAAGACTGAAATTTGTTTTCTCACAGTTCTGGAGGCTGGAAGTTCAAGATCAAGGAGCCAGGAGAGCTGGTTTTCTCTAAGGCTTCTCTTCTTGGATTCTAGGTGACCATCTTCTCCCTGTGTCTTCACACGGTCTTCTGTCTGTGTGTCCATCCTAACTTTCTCTTCTTACCCTTTAAGAACACTTTCACAGTGGATTAGGGCCCACCTTTACAGCCTAATTTTAACTTAATTACTTCTTTAAAGATGTCATCTCCAAATACAGTCGTATTCTGAGGCACTGGGAGTTAAGACTTCAATATATGAATTTTGGAGGACAAAATTCAGCCTAGTTATAACAGTGTCTATTTTAAAAGTCTTCACAGTATCTTGAAGTTTTTTTTTCTTCTTCTTTATCTCATCATTTTACTGAATTAATATTTTAATTCAAAATATTAATTAAAATATACTTAGATGATTCTGTTATTAGAATTAGATGATACTATTTTTTAATTGTTCAAATTTTTGTTTTGATGCACAGCATGAGAAATGAACTTTTTTATCAAGTGAATTTTATGGAACATGAACAGCTAATAAGTTAGACCAAGAAAAGGACAGCTAATTGTCCAAATTTAAGGATATAAGAACCAGATAAACTTTGATTCCAGTCTTCTTTAAGAAGTCAAAGTCTTTCAAACACAACTTTCCTATGAACTGGTCCAGAGCATCACAGCATAGAGGAATGCCTAACGGGGTTGTGGACCCTAAAGGGACACATTTCCTTGGTGCGGCTTTGACAATATTGCCCACATGCAGAATCACCTCTGCTGCTTCAGCTGCACTCAGAAGAACCTGCTGCTTCACTTGGAAATTTCTGTTATACTCAGTGTTGCCATTTCACCAATGGTGCCTCCCTTCATATCCAGTCCAGCAGTTATAACGCCTTCGCTATGGTTAGCTCAAAGCTGTGCCACCAGATCTGCACTGTCGTAGCCTGCAATGTCAGCTATAATAGTTGGCAACATTTTCAGTGCTTTCGTGTAAGACTCCATTGCAACAACTTCTTTACCTGGTGTTCTATTGGCAAGCTATGTCACAGCATTAGTCATCAGCATCTCAGAACAGCCTCCTCCATAAACTGTTCTAGAATCTTTCACAGTTTGGGCAACAACACAAAGAGTATCATGCAAAGATCTTTTTCTTTCATCTAAAGTCTGTTGAGTGGCACCACGAAGAACAATAGTGCAAGCCTCACCAAGGGCCACCCCAGAAAAGTGAATGAGCTTGTGATCTCCAATCATGGCTTCTTCAATAAGCTTGCAACTTCCACTCTTCACTAGTTCAGGGTTGTCAAAGGTAGAGGCAATTTCACTGCCTGTGACAAGAGCCAGGCTTTCCATACCTACAAAATCTGCATGTTTAATAGCCATAACATCAGCAGCACCAGAGCTGTTTGGGATAATTAGAAATTAATTGCCCATTAATAAAGTAATTTATCCCATGATTGAGAATACATTCAACTTTCTCCTTCATTTTTTCTTTTTCTGCATGTTCTATTTCAGCAGCCTTTGCTGTAGAATCAACTCTACCTGGGAACCAAATATTTTTATTTTTATTTTGTCTGTATTCATACTAGTATTTGCAATAAGAATTTTAGCATTTTCAATTCGCTTAGTTGGTTTACTCCAATTGTTTTTATCCAACAGAAAGCCTTCATCTAAACAGGAATCTGCCAGACTTCCTCCTCCTTGAGGATGTGAATTGCACAGACACTACTCCCTCACAACTTGTGCCTGAGACCAGATGGAAAAGAAACCAGAAGTGACCTAGGTGGTATTATTTTTTTAAAAGTGGGGAATCTCCATAAGAAGAGATGAAATATTGCCATTTGTGACAAAGTGGAAGGACCTCAAGATAATCATGCTACGCGAAATAAGCCAGACAGAAAAAGTTGAAAACAACATGATATCACTTATATGTGGTATACAAACCCAAAAGCAATAAATGAACAGGACAAACAAACAGAGACTCATGGACATGGACTATAGATTAGTGGTTACCAAAGAGTGGGGGAAGGGGGAGGTAAATGGGGTTAAGGGCGTCAAATATGTGGTGACAGAAAGAAATCTAGCTATGGGAGGGGAACACACAATGTAATATATATATATATGCTTTACTGCTAAATTGTACACCTGAAACTTACTGGATTTCATTAACCAATGTCACCAAGAAAAGATAAATTAATAAAAAAAAAAAGTAGGGAATCTACTTCTGCTGTTTGATTAATAAAGAGGAAAATAAACCACTGACTCAAAGTCAGGGTAAGCATTTGATTGGAAAACATTTTATTTTAAAATCAGAGTTTCAAATTAATAAGGAAAAAGGTCAAGCTCTAAATTTAAAAACTAAACAATTTGTGGAAAATATTTAGTATATTTTTAAAAATAGCTCTATTAAGGTATAATTGACATACAATAACTGCACAAACTGAAAGAACATGATTTTATGTTCTGACATAAATATACTTGTGAAACAAGTACCACAATCAACATAATAAACATATCAACCAATACATTCCCACTAGCAGTGTATAAAATTCCACTTGCCCCAAGTCCCTGCTAACTGGAATGGTCAGTCTTTTTAATTTTATACATTCTAATAGATGTGTACTACTATCTCTGTAGTTTTAATCTGTATCTTCTTGATGCTTAATGATGTGAAGACTTTTGTATTTCTTTGATGGTTAATAATTTCACATTAGTAGTTGAAATCTGAAATCTGTATTTCTTCTTTGGTAAAGTATCTGTTCAAATCTTTTGCCCAGTTTTGGGGGGTTGTCTCTTTCTTACTACTGAGTTTTGAGAATTCTTTATATATTCTAGATACAAGTCCTTCGTTATATGACTGGCTAAATTTTTTCCCCTACCATTTGACTTCTACTTTCATTCTCTTAACAATGTGTTTAGAAGAGTAGATGTTTTTAATTCCAATAAAGTCTCCCTTATCACTTTTTCCTCTTATGAATTGAGCATTTGGAATCATATCTAAGAATTCTTTCCCTAACCTAGGGTCACAATCATTGTCTCCTGTGCTTTCTTCTAGAATGTTTATAATTTTAAGTTTTATATTTAGATCTATGACCATTTTGAATTTGTTTCTATATATGGTATGGAGTAAGAGTCAAAGTTTTTCCTTCCTTCCTTCCTTCCTTCCTTCCTTCTTCCTTCTACCTTCCTTCCTTCCTTCCTTCCTTTCCTCCTCCCTCTCCCTCCTCCCTCCCTCCTCCACTCACTTCCTTCTTTTTTTAGTATATGAATATCCAATTTTTACAGCACCATTCATGGAGAAGACCACCTTTTGCATCTCTATCGACCATATAAATATAGGCCTCCTTCTGAACTCTACAATGTTCCGTTGATCTATTTCGATTAATGTAGCTTTGTAATAAATCTTGAAATAAGGTAATTTGAATCCTCGAACTTTGTTCTTTTTCAATGTTGTTTTGGTTATTCTAAGTCTATTGAATTTCCATGATAGATTTTAGAATCAACTCACTAATTTCTACAAGAAAAAAAAAGCCATTCGGATTGCATTGAATATATAGGGAATTTGGAGAATATGGATAATATTGAATCTTCTGATCCAGGCACAGCATAGTTCTCCATTTATTTAGGTCTTCTTTAATTTCTCTCAGTATTGTTTTTTAGTTTTCATTATATAGATCTTCACATCTTTTGTCAGATTTATTCTTAATTATTTTATATTTTTCATAATTCATGTTCTACATATTTTTTACCATTTTAAAATGGTTTTTAAAATTTTCGATTTCCAACTGTTCATTGTTACTATGTATGAATACATCAGATTTTTGTATATTGATCTTATATTCTGAAATTGCTGAACTCAGTTCTAGACGCTTTTTTAAAGTAGACTCCATCAAATTTTCTATGTAGACATTCATGTAATTTTCAAATACATACACTTTTACTGCTTTCTTTCTAATCTGGATGCCTTTAATTTCTTTTTCTTGCCTTAATGTATTAGTTAGAGCTTTGAGTACAATGTTGAATATAAGTAATGAGAGCAGACATCCTTATTCTGACCTCAAGGGGAAAGATTCAGTGTTTAACCATTAAGTATGATGTTAGTTAGAAGATTTTATAGGTGCCCTTTATCAGGTTGAGGTAGTTCCTTTCTATTGGCAGTTTTTCTTAAAGTCAAGAATGAATATTGGACTTTATCAAATGTTTTTATCTGCATCTACTGAGATGATCACGTGGTTTTATTTCTATTCAGTTCATAAACGTGGTGAATTATATTGACTGATTTGTGAATGTTAAACCTATCTTGTACTCCTGGGATCTACTTGATCAGGATGTATTATCACTTTTACATATTGTTGAATTCAATTTATTAAAATTTTGTTAAGAATTTTTTCATCAATGTTCATAAAGTATATTGGTCTACAGTTTTATTTTCTCTAATGTCTTTGGTTTTGATATTATAGTAATGTTGGCCTCATAGAATTAGTTGGGAAGTATTTCCTCCTCTTCAATCTTCTTCATTTAATATAGAATTGCCGTTATTTCTTCTTTAAATTAAAAAAATTCCCCAGTGAAGCAATATGGGCCTGGAACTTTCTTTATGGGATATTTTAAACTATGTATTCAATCATCTTAACAGATACAAGACAATTCAAATTGTCTGTTTTTTCTTGAGTGAACTTTTGGTAGTTTTTGTTTTTTGCAGGTGTTCATCTCATGTAGTTATTAAATTTTCCAACAACTTTATTAATAATTTTCCTTATTATTCTTTTAAGATCTGTAGAATACAAAGTGATGTCACTTGTCACATGATACATTTCTAAACATCCTGTTGCTATGCTCATAGGAAAACTATCAATTTAAAAACTTTATTGTCATGTATACATAAAATGATTTCACAGCTCTAAATTGGTATTGCTCATAAAGATTTATTTTAAAATAGTTACATTATTTCTGTTCTTCCAATATTAATTCTTACAAGTCATTTAAACTTGGTCCTATTTTCTTATCTCTAAAAATATTTAGTTAGGTAAAATTGATTCAGATCATTCCAGCCCAAAGAGCTTAATTTCATTAAAAAATATATATATATGTATATGTGGCTTTGAGTTTATATATTTCTTACATGTTTTTTTCCCCTTTAAATGGCAAGGGTATTTCCATGAAAGTATTTATTCAGTGAAAGCAATTATAAAACAAAAACAGGAAGAACTTAATTTTGCTGATATTTTACTTGATTCTTCTGATAAAATAATCGATCACTGATGCTCTAGTAAGATTGTTTTTTTGAAAAAAAAACAGGTACCTACAAATTCTATCTTTTAAACACTTTTTAATGAGTGAAGAGCAGAGAAGTTTGATATTTGTCCTAGCTATCTGGAGTAACTAGTAGTTTTCACTCATGCATCTAACAAGCAAGTGTTTATAATGAAATACAGCCAAAGCATTCTATATGCCCTGCTCTCTGAAACTGTATCTAAATTTGTTGTCCAAAAACAATAAGAAATGTGACAGGGTCTTCTTAATTCCTCCAGGACACTTTCTGGTAACTTTGAATTTTTTATTCAGACAATGAACCTTTTTTTTTTTTTTAGCACTTCTCTTTATCACAATGCTTTATTCTATTATCTTTTTAACTGTTTAATTTACTAATTTCACTAATTTATTATTTATTTATTAAACAGTGAACCAGAAATGGCTGTACTTAAAGAGATTTATATGGGATTTACATCCTTGTGAATTAGGTCTTTTCCTCTCATTAGTTATGCAAAAACAATTTTCACAATAACCAACCACTCTAATACCTTAAAATCCCATAGATTCAAAAGACCTATCTTCTGCAAAGAGCAACAGTTCAGTAACTTAAAAAAAAAAAAATCACTGTTTTGGGCAACTAATATAATGGTAAGCTAATTTTTCCAAGGTGGCAATAATTTCAGCTCTAAAGATTATCCAGAATGTGTATGAGAGTGGCATTGTTTTTAATTATCTGGGACCATTGAGCCCCTGCATAAATTTATCCATGATGTAAAAGCTAAAATCTTAAATGTGTTTTTTCTAACATAAATGTATGTTTTTTTCTGACATAAGCTATGCTTTCCAATCAGTTAATAAGATGAACTGAGATGTATATAATTAGTAGGAAAAGACACTTAATAAAATTTCTCCAGAATTTTAATTTCGATGGCCACATTTATTTTTCAAATTAATAAATAGTATCTCAGCTGGCCAAAAAAGTAAAATGCAGCTATCAACTATATATAAGAAACATCTAAGTTACAACACAGATAATTTGAAAATGAAGGAGGAAGGATATTCTAGCTAAATGGCAAGGAGAAGAAATCAGCGGTAGCAATGTTAAGAGCAGACTAGATAGAATTTAAGGTGAATAGTAAAAAGAAAAAACAACTTATTTTATATCGATAAAAGGTTCAATCCATTTAAATTAGTCATGAACCATTATATGTTATCATAAAAAATTGCATGAAAACACATGATGACAGTAGAGAGACAAAAATATCATTATAGTGGGAGATATGAACTACCCTAAGAATGTGACAGATCAAGTATACAAAATAATAGGGATATAAAAAAATTTTCAAAGCACAGACATGAATAAACTTAATTTATACCTGAGAAACAGAAAATACATTCTTTTCAAATTCCCACAGGTTATTTACAAAAATAGACCACAACCGAATCTCAGAAAATTCTAAAAAGTAATCACAGATCACATTTTAATAATCACAAGACAATAAAACTAAGAAACATAACACAAGGAAAACTAATTATTATCACTATCATCTAAATGTTTGGAATTACACATTTTAAAAAAGTTTTACATTTTTTTTCTCTTCTGAAGAGAATCTCAACTGCATATGGTGTCTTTCAGTAAAGTCATCCTTAGGTATCGTTATTCTATGAGTGATAATTACAAGTTTATTTTTTTAAAAAAAAGGCTAAAAAGATTGCTAGGAGGCTCAAAACAATGAAGAAATAGATAATTTTCTTGACTTATGTTCAATAACCCCAGCAGAAATGCTTATTTCCAGGCTTTTATTCATAGGAATGTCAACTTTCACTTAAATACTAAAAAAGACACAGCAGCAACATACATGTTCAAAAAGACAGGAGGAAAAAGCCACCCATATGATCTAAAACAAAGATTTGTATAACAGACACAGAAACACAAAGACAAGGAAAACACATTTTAGAAACAACAAACTTCTTGGAGGCCAACATATTTTGCCTTTTTTTTTCCCTCCTCCCAACAATTCTGGCATTATTCATACAGGTGTTTACTAAAGAACCAAGACCAACACCATTCATCCACAAAAAAAACAAACTAATATAAGTACCCGTTTTTCGAAAGTCTATTTTACTCTGCTTTTATGAAAGATCAACATTAATACTTGTTTTCGCTAACTGAAAGAAATCTGAAGATTTTAGCTTGTATTTTATCAAAAAAGGTAAAAAATAAAAATAGCATTCGGCCTTTCTTCTGCAGTTAGCTGTATTACAGGCAGCGCAACTGGAGCAGAGAGAGTGGCTCCGCCAAGCTGAGTCCCCGGGATCACATTCAGCAGCGCAGCATCAAGATGGTGAAGCTTCGAACTGTGTCTGTGAGCATCTGTGCTTTATCTCTACTTATTTTGCATACATTACAAAAATGTGTCCTAAGATATCAGAAAACCCTAAGAGAGCTTGTAAGGGTGTTACTTATGTTTAGTAGAAAACTAGATTGTAATTAAATATATTTGGTATGATTTGGTAGGTTATTTTAGGGGTCTGGGAACACTCAAAAATGTTTCCATAGAAATTAAATGGCACTTGCTTCTTTGATTTATGCCATTTGGCTTAACAAAAGGTTTCATAGGAATGCTCTACTTTCAAATATCAGGGGAAACTGGTAATTTTTAAATTTCAGTTTGTTATAAGAGTAAGGAGAAAAACTTGTGGCAAAAAGACACTGTGCTATCAAATACAAGAAATGAAAAATCAAAGATTTCAGATAACCTAAATCAAATAAGCATAATTTTCTTCCAAATAAAATTTCCAATTGGCAATCAGAATAGTTAGTAATCTCCAGACTGCCAAAGAATCCAAATTAAATTTCTCTATATTACTGATGTTACTCTGTGAATTAGACTGAAGATCTTACAGTAACCAACTCCTACTGGACAGTGTCTCAGACTTTGCTGCCTCACAATTAATTTTATGACACATCCAGTGAGTCTCTTTATTGTAATGTGCCAGTATGTTATGCAATAATTACATTTCAATGACAAGTACTTTACAGACAGACATTTAATCTCTATTAAAATTATGAAATTTGAAAGAAAGAAAACCCTCAGGTATTCCCAGTATGCAAGATGCTTTATATTCTATGAGTCATGGCCAGGGCAGTGATCCTGCCATTAGTATAATAAAAAGAGGTATTACCCCTCCCTCCTCTGAAGAAACATCTGTAGTACTTACTGTCTCTGTCACTTATCTGGCACACTGTTTTGAAGTAGTAAACTTTTCACATGGATCCGATCTGAAATGAATCCCTCAAGGGCAACACTGACACCTTCTCTTATGGGGTTCTTCCATACAATACCTTGTAAGTAGAAGGTGTTTCTTAAATATTAATTGACTATTGTTAATTAATTGAGTAATATCACCAATATCCTTCCTTTGAAAACATTGCTGGAGCATGGCTACCTGCTCTATACTCTAGAGTGCATATACTTTCAAATTTTCTGAAAAACTAAAAGCAAACAAAGCAACAAGGTCCATTAAAATAGCTAGATTCCAGGTAAGTGGCATTCGATGAAAGTAACTTTCTTTAGATTTATCTTAATTCTAATCAAAGATCTTCAAGCATCTAAGTTATAGCAGAATTAGGTGGTATCTAACATTGTTTAGTTTATGTTCCAGTCTCTGGATTGAAAAATAATAGCAACAACAGCAACAACAACAACAACAAAGCTTACCATCTGTCCCCCAACATCCTTCCCCTGTACTCCAGACTTTCCTGTACTCAATCAGGGGTCACTCCTACGCCTTCCAAAGGTTCCCATGGCTCCTGGTCTTGGACAATTCAATCCTATCATGGTTCTCATACTTTAACGTGCATCAGAACATCCTTAAAAACTTGTTAAAATGCAAATTGCTGGGATCTAATCCCTGAGTTTCTCATTCAGTTAGGTCTACTGTGGGGTTAAATATCTGCATTTCTAATAAGTTTTTAGGTGATGCTGATGCTTGCTCATCCAGGAACCACACTTTGAGAACTATTACTATCCTCAAAATCTCATGTTTCTGTTATGTTTATTGTGCCTGATTAATTCATTCAAATCAGTTATAAAGACTGATTCTTCCTTTAGATGAAGTTTGATTTCTTTACCTACTGTTCTAAATAGATGTTGGTCATGTGGTATTAATGGCAAATACCATCTTCCAGGTGGAGTTTTGTAGCATGGCATCAAATGTTTTTGGTAAACCAAAGAGTGACTAACTTTTCCAGCTCCAAAATGCCACTACCTCCACAGGGAAGCAAACTAGCTATTCAGTATACATTATCCTAATTTAGAGTCATAGGGATGCACATACTATTCTCTCTTCCAAGAATGTTTTTTTCCCTCTCTCTTAACTTCTCTTCTTTCAGGTATTAGCTTAGGGGGCACTTATGCAGAGAGGCATTCTTTTTTTCCCCTATGATCATGTCAAATCTTCCTATTACGCGTTCTCATAGAGTCACTGAATCCCCTCCTCTGTAGCCCTTATCATGGTTGTGTTTTTTACATTTATTTATATAAATATTTTATTAATAGCTTTTTTCCCCACACTGGACTATAAGTTCCCTACAGACAGGGAATATTTTTGGTTTTGATCATCATATTTTCAGTTCCTAGCACAATATCAGGCACATAAATGTTCAAATAAAGGTAGACAAGATCTGAGCTTTTTTAGACCTAAGAGAGATAAGAGAAAGTATTCCTATATACTCTGCCCCTTTATCTATTTTCCTACCCAAGACTCAAAATTAAAAAAAAAAAAAAAAAAGAAAGAAAGAAAAAAGGAAAAAAGAAAGCCTTACCTTTCCTGAATAATTCTTGGAGACTTTCAGCACTTTGATTTAATACGGCCCATATTTCTTCCTCTTGCAGTGGTCCTCCCCGAACCTGCAGGGCCTCAGCTAGTGACACATGCATGTTACCTAGGAAACAAAGGTAAAAGATGGTCTACACATCAACAACTTCACTGTACTTGCAGTAATGAAAGTGAAAGTGATGAAAGACTATGAGGTCCTTGTCTACCTAATTTCTCAATATGGCCTTCAATCTAAATATAACCTACACTTAAACTCACAGAAGGTAAAGGAATTGTGGTGGGGGGGGCGGGGGGACCCTCAAAACAACCACTTGCCCTAGCACAACAGAGTCAACCTCAGAGACAGAACTGGAGAATAGTAGTGCTGACTACTTCATGGAAAAAGACAGAGACACCTCAGGGTTCCAGGAAGCCGAAGTGCATATGATTAAACCAAAGCAACCAGACCGAACTGAAGGCCTTTTAGATTACTTTTAGTATCCATCTATCCATCCAGGTTAAAAGAGTAGGCAGTGTAGAGAGGGGACCCTACAGCCATAGTGGAGGAAGTCAGGAATAAGATGGAATACATCTATTCACTGATTGACATGTGTATCTCCAATATTACTATAACTATTTCTAGACCCAGTTTCACTGCTGAAAGGGTTCAGAACAGGCCTTCCCAAGATGTGCCACTTTGGCATGTGAATTATTCTGAGCTGATGGCAATTGAGATGCTATGCGGGCTCATGAGAAATTTTACCTCTCCCTTAAAGAATTTAAATGTGAGGCCTAGTTCACAGTAAGAATTAATTTCTAGAGATAACTTTTTTGACTTATCTAGAGGAAAGGGTAAACATCTAATTACTGAACATCTGCTCTTCTTATTGTCCTTCAAATGTCATTCCTCCCCTCTGAAGCCCCCAGGTGCCTTACCTCATCCTTAGCTCAGAATGCCATATATACTTCATTTTAACTTTCTGTTTCTGGACCTTTCATGTATGTGGGGTTCTCATGGGTACATATGTAATTAAATTTGGTTATGTTACCTTGTTAATCTGTCTCATGTAGATTTAATTATTAGACTTAGCCAAAAGAACCTTGAAGAATAAAGGAAAGTTTCTTCCTCCCCGATACTGCAAGCTTTCCGTTTGCCCCTGGGAAAGTCATTTTACCTCTAAACTTCAGTTTCCAATTTGTGACAAAGGAATAATAATAATGGCATTTGGAAGTGATTATGACATAGAAAGAGGTTATGCCTATAAACATGTTTTGTAATCTAAGACTCTACAGAAGTCGAATTAATAAAAATTTAAAAAGTTTCCATTGTGGTAAAATTTTTGTAGGGTCAATTTCTTCAATGGCATTCAATTAAGTAGATGATATACTGATAAAATTTAAGGTTTTTCTATGGGGCTCAATAACCTTATTTTTATTTTGGAAGAGAGAAATGCAGCTAGTCAAAACCTTTTAAATAGATTTTCCTGAATTGATACATCTTGAAAAGAAAATTGCTCTTTACAATGATTGCTAAGATTTCTATCCAGACCAAACCAATTTGAGCATAATATATACTGTATACCTCATGGTAGGCAGAAGCAGATAGGTTTGGAAAAGAAGCTAGAGAGAATGAAAAATGTTAAATACTTATCTTCTGTACTTATCTTTCATTAAATTTTAAAATTAACCTGTAAAAATGTTTGTCAAAAGAAAAGCTAATACTTTCTTTTAACTTACATTTATGATAATTTAACTCAGACTGAAAAAAAATCAGCTCCAGCTACAAATGAGGCTAACCTTATCTTGTTACTTTCCTTTTCAAATGTTTATTATAGTATTTTATGCACAGAGTTTCCCTTGATGGGTGTCTACTTAAATGCACAATGTAGTACTTAAAAGGGAAGATATAAGATATTGTTTTGAAGAGCCAAAAGAGTTTTTATTTAGCATGTATAAGAAGTGTGATTATTTATTCAGATCCCTTCTCCCACTACCAAAACTCTGTAGGTTTTTCATGTACTTTATTATATGATAAAAAAAGAAAAGGAATTAAATTAAATTCATTAAAGGGGAAAACAGAAGTTTCATTCCTGTTTAAGTGATATCCGAGTTATTATCTTGCAAATAAAATGCTATATTAAATTGGAAGTTTAAACAGAGGCATCAAGATACTATTAGCAATCCCATACCAACATGACTTGTGAGAAAGACTATCCTGTTGCAAATTTCCCTGTCTGAAAACCGGTTAGATAGCTAGCTCTAAAGCCAACACACAGGGTATAAAGAGTAGAGAGAAAATTGCATAAAGAGAATTGTGCTGAAGAGAGTTTTGCTGATTTTCTCGCTTCCTGAAAATGGGAAGGGTGTGGAAAAAATGTCATTGTTTTTCTTCAAGCCAGTGAAAGAGGATTCAGTGAGACCCTTTGTAGTGCTTGATGTGTGTTCTCCAGAGTTGGGGAGACACCATAGACTGGTGCCTGATACTTTAGGCAGCAGACAGTGGGGAGGAGAGGGCACACAGAGAGTCAGAGTGAGGCAATATGCTGAATTGGGAGCTAGCTACTCTCATCAGTATGTGTGTGGAGCGGGGAGCAGGGGACAAGAAGCAAGATGATGCAGAGGATCGGCCCGGAGCTAATGAAATCCTATCAGATGATAAAAAGATCCCAAAATGTATATTGATTGTGGTAATGGTTCTACAACTCTGTGCTTATATTGAAAACCACTGTACATTCTAAAAGGGTGAATTTTATGGTATGTGAATTATATTTCAATAAAGCAATTAAAAAAAAATACTACTGGAGGTTCACAGCACCACCAGAAGGAGAATTAATTGAAAGGGGGTGGGGAAAGAAGAAAAGAAAGAAGAATTAGGTATTGGCTAGTAGGAGGAAAATGTTTTTGAAGTGTCACAGGTATTTTGGTTCTAGTGAAGGACTCTGAAGAACTCACAAAAGAGAAAGGGTCACCTCCCTCTTCTCACTCTCCCTCTCATTCCATATCCATATATATATATCTATATGTGTGTGTGTGAAAATTTAAAAAGTAACTTTTCAGCAAAACAATTTTTTCATTACTTGACTTTTCTATCTTCAAAGTTGACTATACCTTTGTCACTTGATTCAAGCACGTCTGAATTATATTTTATTAACCCTGTTAATTTTCATTAAAAAATTATTTTTTGTCTATTCGATAAATTTCTATGCATCTTTGGTTGGAACTTGTTAGAACTTTGAAATATAAAAGGAACATTCGTTTTTGTAAAACAATGTAATCTAACAGAATAGGTTTGTTATTTTTAATTTATAGCTTTGCTAGAAAAGATGTTTTAAGATTTTTAAAAATTGCCTCACCTCTGTAATCACCTAATCTCAAGACTTAATGTAATGTTAAAGCAGCTTTCTAGAAATCAAAGAAAGAACAACAAAATTATAGTTTATAAATTGTCTGCTATCACTATCTTTGGCACTTGCCTGTCACTATCATCTCTCTTAGTTATTTCTATTCACCTTTAATACAGCTCTCCAGACCATTAGCTCTGAAGAAAAGAAGACAAGGGAATGAGAAAAATTCAGAAGTGGAAGAGGAATACAGAACAAATAAAAATAAGGAAGTGACCAAAAAAAAGCTTTAAGTCAACCAATAAATGAGAAAAACAATTCTTAAGCCTATTACTTCAATTGTTTCCTTTATTTCTTTAGGCAGAAATAACTAGATAACCTGGGGTACAGATATATGACTGGCACTATTTTACTATCAAAATGGTCCTGCTTTACAATAAACATAACCATATTATTTAAGTTTGTTTCCTTGAAAGTTGTGGGCTATAGGATAACTAGACAGTTTTTAGAAATACTTCCAAATAAGAAAAAATAATCATATTATATTACCAGAACCATTATTATGTCTTTGGTCAACATAGGTATTAATGTTATGATCTTAAATCTATGCTCACAGTTAGTTAAAGCCACAAAAGAATTCCATCAGATGTTGTTTTAATCTTTCAGGATTTGTAGCACTCACAGATAGGAAACAGATAAGTGATTTGTACAGAATGAAATCGTAAACAGATTAACTGATTCCGATCAAGTGATATAACAGCCTGTCTAAGTGTGGACTAATAAATTAGGAATGTTTAAATTGGATTCAAAAAAAAAAAAAAAAAAAAGGACCATAAGAGTATCCTGTTTTAAGAACAAAGCAACTATAAAATAGAACTTCTGTGTCACCACTAGTTTGGGGCAAAGATCCACTCAGCATCCTGGCTAAGGACTTTGTTACTCGGTAAGAAACCAGAGTGAGGTGAGAAGGCATCTTTTTATCCAAGAAGATTCTCAATTAAATTTATAAAAGTTTAAGAGATGCAAACCCATACATTAGTATTTTTTTTAATTTAAAAAATCTATATATTTGGTATTTTAGTTGTTTATAATGTTTAAGAGGTCAGAATAACAGATTAGCCTTGTGATTCCAATTTAAATAATGTTAATTAAGAAAATGGGTTGTAGGACAAATAATAACAAATGTTGGGGAGGATGCAGAGAAAAAGGAACCCTCATACACTGCTGGTGGGACTGCAAATTGGTACAGCCACTATGGAAAACAGTATGGAGGTTCCTCAAAAAACTAAGAATTGATCCACCATATGATCCAGCAATCCCTCTACTGGGAATTTACCCCAAAGACTTGAAAACCCATATCCGAAAAGATATTTGCACACCGATATTCATAGCAGCATTATTCACAGTGGCCAGGACACGGAAGCAACCGAAGTGCCCTACGATAGATGATTGGCTAAAGAAGCTGGGGCACATATATACAATGGAATATTACTCAGCCATAAGAAGAGATGAAATACTGCTATTTGCAACAACATGGATGAGATAATCATGCTAAGCGAAATAAGCCAGACAGAAAAAGTTGAAAATCACGTGGTATCACTTATATGGGGAATATAAACCTAAAAGCAACAAAGAACAGGACAAACAAACAGAGGCTCATGGGCATAGACTATAGACTAGTGGTTAACAGAGGGTTGGAGGTGTGTGTGGGGGTTGTATATAAAAAGGGGTTAAATATGTGGTGACAGAAAGAAATCTAATTATGGGAGGTGAACATACAGTGGAAATATATATATGCCTTACTGTTAAAGTGTATAGTTGAAACATATTGGATTTCGTTAATCAATGTCACCATAAAAAATTAATTAATTAATTAAAAAATAAATAAATTAATTAAAAATGTATTTCATACATTTTAAAATGTATGAAATACCACTGGAACATATAAGAGAACTTAAATCTTAATATACTTACACATTTTTATACATCAGAAGATTTATTTAAGTACTTGGGAAGGTTTTTGTCAGACTACTAAGTACTTTAAAAAATAGGGTTTAAGTTATAAAAGTGCAGTTTTAAAATATTTTTGAGAGTTTAATTAACAAAGTTTGAAAATGAGATTATATACTCAAAAGGTCCCTTGAAATTGACTTAAAATTTTCTTCCCTACAAACAGAAAATAATGAAATTGACCTTAACAGCTTAAGAACTAGGTTTAGAATTTTTCATTAAATAAGAATATTCATTTTTAAATAATTTTCAATTAAGCTTTTCTGTATAAAATCTTTGAGGGCTATTTTTTTTTAAGTTAGGAGAAAAACATTGTGATCCTAGAATAGACAAAGTTTTCCTATGTATGACACCAAGTGTGTGATTGATAAAAGAAAAAAAGAAAAGATAAATTGGGCTTCTTTATAAACAGAATGAAAAAACAAATCATGCATTAAAGAAAAATATTTTCAGATCATGTAATAAAAGACTTGTATCTAGACTATTTAAAGAACTCCCAAAACTCAATTTAGGAAAATAAACTATTTTTTTAAAAATGGGCAAAAGATTTGAACACTTCATTAAAGAAGATATATGAATTGCAAATGAGCACATGAAAAGATGTTCAACATCATTAGTCATGAGATAAATGAAAATTAAAATAATGAGACACTGCTACACAGATATCAGAATGACTAAAATGAAAAAAGACTGACCATACTAAGTGTTGACAAGGATGTGGAAGAACCAGAATGTAAAATGGCATTCTTTGGGAAACTTTATTAGAGTTTCTTTAAAAGTTAAATATAAGCCTATAATGTGACCTAGCCATTCTACTTCAAGGTAATTTCCCATTAGAAATTCAAGCATTAGCCATACAAAGACTTATACACAAATGTTCAGACCAGCTTCATCTACACAGTCAAAAATTGGAAACAAGAAAATATCTATCAACAAATGAATGGGTAAACATATTATAGTGTACTCCCACATGGACTACTAAGCAATAAAAAGGAATAAACTATATTGATAGTTGCAAAAATACGGATCTCAAAATAATTATGCTGAGTAAAGGAAGCTAGATAAGAGTACATGCCTTATGATTACATTTGTACAAAATTATAGAAAATGCAAACTGATTTGTAGTTACAGAAAGCAGATTGGTTGCCTGAGGATGGCAGTGCCCTATGGAGAGGCATGCAAGCCTGATTACAAAGGAACAGGAAAAAATCTTGGGGAATGATGGATATGTTCATCATCTTGATTGTGATAATGGTTTCACAGTGCACATATATGTCAAAACTTATTAAATTGTACACTTTAAATATGCATAGATATATAGTTTACTTAACATCAATTATGTCTTAATAAAGCTTTTAAAAAGAGAAAATAAAAACAAAATCTGACCACAGCCAGGAAAGCTTTGTTCCATGAAGCTCTGTTCCAAAAAGCCCCAATTCTAGGTAAAAATGTATTTAGAAAAAAAAAGTTAAAAAAATTTTTTTTGAAAAATTAACTTCTTCCATTTAAAACAAAAATCTGTAAAACGAAAGAAACCAAAACCCATGGCTAAGTTCTGAGGTCAGCCCTCCTTAGACAAACAGTCAAAGCATAAGTAAGATGCCAAGTAACTTTTATGTTTATAAAGTTAGAATTTGTGGATTGATAACATAATCATTTCTTTAAAAATTCATTATTCATTATTATTCTTGTTTTTCTATCAACCACTAATTTCCTATAGTGTTTAAAACTGAAATAATAACTACAATTACAGGATAATTTAAATAATGTGAAGTTATTTCTACATTTCAACTTTGATCAACATTAAGATGGATGTATACAAAGTAAAAATAATAAAAGCACTATTAGAGCTTTAGAAGACTAAAAGCTAACCGCTCTAATAAAATAAATACATTAATATTTCTTTCCATTAGGTGTAAGCAAAGATCAGGTAGTAGAGAAAAATATTATTGCCTACTATAGTTAGGAAAGACAAAGAAACTGAGATTTTAAGGTGAAAAGTTTTAATTGGATATTGCCTCAAGGTAGAAAACAGCATGTGTCTCAACATTTTTATTGAAGTTGGAGCAATGCTTAATATTTGTCAACTTTTCCATTGTACTTTCCCAGTGAGAGAGAAGAAACTAAAACAAACACAAATCTAAATTGCCTTTCTGGGCCTCTGGCTCATGTCAACTACTTATCTAAATAGAAATCATATATGTCTGCTCTCTGCTTTCAAAGGATAGTTTCAAAAAACCAGAAGAAAAACTATGGAATTCTTCAATCTCTCTGTATCATTTAAACTTAGAAATAAAATAAAATTCCCAATTTCACATTTGTTGTATTTGTCCTCATCAACGGAGAGTACCAACAGAAAACAATGTAATGGTAGAATTTGGGTTTTGAGTATTATATTTCTATAAGACCCCTCTTCTACACCCATTGACTTTTGTTAGGATCACTGTAGTAGGAAACCTGCTGGTCTTCCTCAAGAAACACAGACTTAAAATATCTCAGAGTGGGCAGTCGCTAAAGAAAACAAATATGTATAAAGCACAAAAGACCAAGTAAAAAAATTAATATTTGTCCTTTATAGTGTAGTAAAAAAATTAAGGGTGGTAGGCAAAATTCTGAGATTGCCCTCAAGATTCCTTCCATGTTGTGAACTGCTTATGCATGGGGACACATGGCAAGGATCTGAGGGTGACCTCTAGGAGCTGACAGTGTATCCCAGCCAACAACCAGAAGGAAAATGGTCCTACGACCAAAAGGAACTGAATTGTACCAACAACTAGTGACCTAGGCATATAACTCTGAGCCTCAGTAGATATCACAGTCCCAGGTGATACCTTGATTTCAGTCTGGTGAGATCCTGAAAAGAGTAACCAGCTAATCTGAACCCAGACTCTTGAACAAAATAAAGTATGACATAATAAATTTGTGTTGATTTAAGTCACTAAATTTGTGGTCATTTGTCTCAAACCAATAGAAAACATACAGATTTTGGTACTTGAAAGTGAGATTCTGCTATAACAATAACTAAAAATGTAGAAGTGGTTTTGGAATTAAAAAGCAAAAGCTGGATGATTTTTAAGAAGCATAATAGAGAAAGCCTAACATGACTTCAACAGGTTTTTAATAAACATCTGGACTTTCATCTCAACGCAGCTGGTGAGGGCTCAGAAGGAAGTGAGGGACATATTATTGGAAAGTGAAGAAAGGAAGATCTTTGTTATGTAGTCGCAGAAAGCATGGTGACATTGTGTCCTGCAGTTATGTGGAAAACAGAACTCGTAAGTGACAGAGTGGATATATAACTAAGGAGATTTCCAAGTGACATGTTAAAGGTGCTACCTGGTTTCTTCTTGCTTCTCATAGCCTCTCCAGATAGCAAAAGATGCTAAAAATCTGAAGTGGCTGCCAAAAATACAATAAAGAAAAAATGATTTTTGCTAAAATTTCATAAAGATCAAAAGGTCAGAGAAATCAATCACACAAAAGACCCTTTCAAGATTTTAAGGATCTAGGATAAGCTTTAGAGTTGTCCTTCAGCCATCTCAACAGGAGGCAAAGAAAGGAAAAGTGTTATTTTGAAAAAAATTGTAGGTGTAGCTTTGGACTAAAGCAATGAATCTCTACGAAATCCACATAAAATCCAGAGTTCTTGAGAAAACGGTTTCAGCATAAACACTTCCAACTTGGAATAAAAGGAAATAGAAAGAATATAAAATGGAAAGATGCTATTGTTGGACTCTCAAAATTCTACTGGCAGGAAGAAGGCTAGTAAAATTACTCAGCACCAAACATGTGCCACTGTCCTTGAAAAAGGAAGAATGATTCAGAAGGCAAAATCAAGCCTCAGATGGCAGAGTCGAGAGCCATGACCAATAATTTCTAATTAAAAACTCTGGCTGGAGTTTGCCAACCAGTATTTCAAAACTGTTATGGACCAGTGACTCCTTTTTACTTTTAATTCTTACCTTCCCCCTTTTTAACCAGATGTCTACAATAGCTATCCCATGCCTGTCCTACCATTTTATGTTGGGAATGTTGAAACAGTCTCTTTACAGGTTCACAGATAGATGACACACACCTAAGTTAGTTGATTGAGATGAGATTTTGGACTTTGAGTTGATGTTGTAATGGGATATGGACGCTGAAAACTTTGGGAGTATTTTGCTTGTGTGTGTGTATGTATGGGGGAGAGTGAATAATTGAGGACCAGAGGACAGAATGTAGTAGGCAAAATTCTGAGATGGCCCCCAAGATTTCTGCCTGCTGATATACCAGCTCTGTGTTTTCTCCTCCTCTTGAGTATGGGTGGGAACCTGTGGATATCAAGGGATAGTCATTCACTTGATTACATTATGTCATAGAAGACTTGGTTGGAGCTGACTGGAAAGAGACTCAAAAACAGGGGGATTTCTCCTATTGGCCTTGAAGGAGCAAACAACCATGTCATGAACTGCTTCTGGAGGGGATCACATGGCAAGGACGTGATAGTAGCATTGATGAGCTGAAAGCACACCCCAGCTGACAGCTAGCAAGAAAATGGGAATTTCAGACCTATAGCTGCAAGGAACTGAATCCTGCCAACAACCAGAGCTTAGGAAAAGATAGTAAGGCTCAGATGAGATTTCAGCTCTGGCAAACATCTTGATTTCAGCCTAGTACAACCCTAACCAGAGGATCCAGTTAACATGTATCTGGACTCCTGACCCACAGAAACTGTAAGATAATAAATATGTGTTTTTTCAGCTGCTAACTTTGTGAAATTTGTTATATAGCAATAGAAATTGAATACGAATGGTATAGATTTTGAAGAAACTATAACAAAGTAATATTATACTTTCACTTGGGTTTTCTGGATAATTCTTTCAGACTATTAAAAGGGATCTCATAACATCAGAAACATTCTGGGTAAATTGTCATTCTAGACCTAACCTAATACTTCATATTTTAATCAACAAAGCAATTTGAACTGAGGTGCCCTTCATCATTTGTTTGGGATATAAGGTTAGATGGTCTAGAAAGGCTGATCAAAACTCACTCCACTCCAAAGTAAAGTGACTAAGATAAGCAAGACAAACAACGACAGCCTTTTAAAGAGGTTCCTACTACTTTTCTGATTTTCCACCATTTAGCATTCTCAAGATCAGGCAATATTTCTGAAGTTATGATCTAACTTATAAGCAAGAAGCCAGCTATTAAACATATTAGTAAGCAGAAGCCAACAAACACTATCTACTCAGCAAATACTAGAAGTTGAATATTGAAGGTGAAAATGATGTCTTCTCTTGTTTCTTTTTACAAATCTACCAAATCTAAGAAGTTTTGAGTAAATTTTGGGTAAAGTAGCAGATGTCATTTATATTAATGTGGAACAAAATCAACTTTGACTATAGAAAATGAGAACAGTAAGCCCAAATAACTACACAAGTGACAGAGAAAGCACAATACATCTAGGCATACTCTAGTAAATGCAACAATAGTTTCAACTTAATATTTGGAGACAATCAAAATTTCTACTCAAAGTGTAAATTTTTATATCTAAGCAGTGACACAAGATATATAAATACTGAATACTATTTGCATTATGCCATTTTCATATTATTTCACATAATCGTGACAACCAAATTAGATTATTGCTTATAATTTAAATAATGACAACTTGCAAGAACTAATAAATTTAACCTTAAACCATGTGGTTTGGGCTACTCCCTTGTTCTATAAAGATGTGTTTCTCAAAGCATAGTTTTCATACCTATAATTTTCATTTTAATTAACTCAGGCAACTTTCATAAATAAGAATAACTAATATGTAAAAATACTAGAGCCCTTTTTACATGAGAAGATAGAAGAATTCTGGCTTATAGACAAATAATGACAAAATTTTGGATACTTGTTCAAATATAATATTAATGTATTATAGATTACAAAAACTGAAATAATGTACTCCTCTACAATTCACTCGTCAAAATTATGGCTTTAATTTCTGATTATATCACACCTTTTCCTTTAACTCTACTTGATGTCATTCAAGTCAAAACAATCTCCATCCATTCTCAGAAAACTAGTGTTTTCTATATCTAGCCTCCTCTATAGGAGAATTCATCTGCTGCCAAGACTTTACCTAATTATTTTAGGGCAGGTTATTTCTAAATCTATCTACAGCTTTAAGATAGCTGTGTTTCAAATTCTAGATTTTCAATTTTAACTATGTACTATACATTTTTGCCTAGATAGATACTGTCCTCTTATATTACATTCAGTAAATATAAAAAAGTAATATTTTTCTCTAAAATAGCCACTCTCACTATTCCAAAGAGATCAATGGGACCACTATCCTCTAACTACCAGGCTCAAAGTCTCTCTTCTTTGACTTCTCCATTCCTCTCTCTTAGTCTTGTCAACAATAACTGTTGTTTACTCATTCTTAATTTCTTCTCCAATTAATTTTCTTTCAAGTCTCACTTTTTCTGCCATCTATTTCCCCTATCATTCTGTATATAGAAATATTTTGGAGTTTTTAAAAAAATTGTAATTATTCTGCAAATATGCTTCCATGACTTGCTTTCTTCATTTTGAATTAAACTGTGAGATTTATCCATGTTTATTTGTGTTGCTTACTCATTTTCACTATTGATTAGGATTCTATTGTTGGAATTTAAATTGTTTCTAGTTTTTTTTTTGTTAATACAAATAATGTTGCTATGAATATTTTTTATCTGTGTACATAATTGAATAGAAATTTTAGATTATAAAGTTGCTCATCTCTGACATTTGGATAAAGCAGTCATATTGAATTAGGACCCACGCTGAATTCAGTTTTAACTTAATTAACTCTTTAAAGGCCTTAACTCCAAATGCAGTCACACTCTCAGGTACTGGTGATTAGGGATTCAACATATGAATTTTGAGGAGACACAGTTTAGCCCATAACAGCTATTTTTGTATTCTGGAATTATAGATAAGGGATTGTAAATATATATTTCATTAAAGAGGCACACTAGCTTTATAAGAAATTCTATTATCCTTGGGTGCACTATGACATAATTCTAGGCACTTGAGGATGAAATTGAATCCAATTAAAATTGATTGGTAAAGTCAAGATTATGTTTAAGGGCTATCTTTTTTTAAATGGACATTAAAATTTAAAACAAATATTCCATTGCCTATTGTTAATATGAGTTTCAATTAACAAATTATTGAAGAGATCACATCCCAATATAGGATTTTGTCTCCATTCATGCCCTGCAGTATGAAACCCCCATGTGTGACCCCAGCCCAGTCTTTGTCTGCCTTCTGAGCATAAAGAATGTAATAAGCCAGTGAGAAACTGGGAACACAAGAGCCAGTTAGAGGTAGAAGGTAGCCTATGTGATAGAAGGTTATGTTGTAAATCTGTGTTTTAGGGAGAGATAGGAGAGCCTTCAAGAAAAACAGAGAAACTTCCAGAAACAACAGATACCTAAACAAAAAGAGAGAAATAGTTGCTGTAATCAGTTAGTTGTAAACACTTGGGTGATTAGAGGGAAACAATAGGGTTGCTTTTTAACAAATATTTCTAAAATCACCTCCAGAGCAGTAATTATATCTATTTGAGAATATCTAAGAGTATATGCAGATGACTAGGACCCCTTGGATTGTACAAACAAGACTTAAACACTGACATTTAATTAATGAGCATAGTGGTGAGTTAATTATATTCTGTGTTCATTACTCAAGAACGTGGCCCAGTATACATGAACATTATGATTTAAAGAATATGATGCTTAACATTTTCCGTTTTCTGTTATTATATCATATGTAACATTAGTGACATCATAGCGTAAATGTCTGGAACACTCTCAAAAAGACTTCCCTTGTATTGAAGTAAACAAAAAATTTCATGTATCGAAATGGTCGAAATGTCTGGTCAATTTCTCAACTTTCAGTGCCCTCCTAATACAGTTCCAGTATTATATACTCATAAGAAAGCCATCACTAAATTTTGGTTTGTTTCTGCTTGAATTTCCATCTGTGAGCTGCCAGAAAGACTAAAAAATACAGTTTTTAAAAAATTTATTCATCAAGATCTCTCACTAGATGGAAATTTGATAAAGAAAAGGAAAATGCAGGCTACATTTGCAAGCACGCTAGCCTGAGATAGGCTTAACCTACAGATAAAGAAGGAAAATTCAAGCTCGTTGATCTTTTAATACAAAGGAAAATTTTAACTTAAAGAAGAAAAGGGCATTGCTTGCTGTTTTAGTAAGTAAACATGCTGAAACTGCATTAAAATACAGTTAGGGAAGAGACACAATTCTGGAAGCCTTCCATATCCTGACGCCTTTCATTTCTTAGGAGAAGTGGAAACAAGGTGGTGAAAAGACCCAACTCCTATAACCATATCACATTTCCATATTCCGAAACTTCTTTTCTAACATCTCTGATTATTACATTTGGCTTAAGGTGGAGCTTTTCTAAGGATAATCCTAGTGGTTGAGAGAGAATTTCTGCAGCTAAATTTTAGAAAACTGAATTCCACAATAAGCAAGTTTCTGTTTTTCTCTTTCAATATTTCTAATTCGGTCATGGAGAAAGTTCCAGTTTAGTGTTAGTTTGTTTGTTGTACTTGCTAATCTCCATTTTTTTAACAAACATACACATCCAAAGCTTCAAGCACTGCTGCATGGGCAGGCCACCCTATCACGGTTCATATTTAATAACATTATTTCGTTTTCATGTATCCTAATGGTATTATTAACTTTTGTACTTACCTTCAACTTAGGAACATTTTACTGGTTTCCACTTAAGGAAACAATATTGGTCTAAGATTTTCTTTTTAAATAAATAAATTGAAGCATAAAAATTAGATATTTAAAAAAATATTACAGCATTAAGATAATGCAGAGATTATGATAGTAGTACTCAAATAGAAAGTATAGGAAATACAAGATTAAGAAAATTCTATTCTTAAGGAGAAATGGATGACTCAGCAAGATGGTTCATTAATGGGCAAGAGAGGAACTGAAATTTTTAATTTTATTTAATTCTAATTAATTAAAATTTAAGTGGCCATGTGTGACATGTAACTAACATATTGGACCGTGAAAGTCTAGAAAACTATGATGATAAAGTTATAGTAGGTGTCTTTGCTTCCTCTTTTGCCCCCTTGTAGTTTATTCCCAAGACAGTAGCTATAGTGATCCTTTTTAAATGGAGATCTAATCATGCCACCTCTGCTTCAAGACTTCCATCACACTTAAGAGTAAAATCTCAAATCCCCACTCCAGGAAACAGCTCCCAATGAGATTTTCTCCCAGGTTACCTTTTTACTTCAACTACTCACTCTCCTCTTCAGTCAACACACACAACTTCCGCCACAGTGACCCAATTCCTAGCATTTGTCTACAATGCTCCTGACTCAAAGATCCACATGGCCTCCTCATTCTATTCAGCTCTTCATCAATTATTACCTAGCAGAAAGGCTTTCCTTGACCACCCACTCTAAAATAGGAGCATCACCCACTTCCTGTCTCTCATACATTAATCAATTATATAATTATTCATAGCATTTATAATACCTGACAATGTATTATAGATTAAATCTTTAATGACTGTCTCTCACAATAAAATGAATTAAAATTAGGTAGCTTTCAGTTCAAGATACAGACTTTCTAAATTAGAAGAGAAACTATTGAGGTAATATTCTAAAGTGGTCAAGCAGAGGGACATAACTATATGTGCGGGATGTAATATTTTCCTATATTAGGTGAATGGGGTGGCATTAGTTGACCTCTAATATGTTTCCAAGTATAATATTATATTGTCTGTAAAATACTAAAATGAATGCAAGTTAATATATTAGTCATTTTCTGACAAGTTGCTTCCTGCTTATTACAAGTAATAACTCTCAAGGTTGACAGACAGCAGGGAATGAAAGTGAGGATCAAAACAGAGTTAACTAACAAATATTCTACTGAATAATTAAGAATATTTTATACCTGTGTTGTAGAAATACACCCAACTATCAGGTTGACTCATATGAAATTGATAATATTTGACCATTTTGTTTAACTTAAAAACAACTTGCCAGATTTTATTAGCATAGTCACTATGTAATTTCTGCATCTCCACTGTTAGGGACTCAGTCATAACTTAAAAGTATTCAGTTAGAGAAAACAAGTCAATTCAATAGCATATGGCTTCTTCTAAAATTTCACTTAGACTAACAAAATATGTTGTTAGTTCCAATTGGAGGAGTATGACAGTCAGTCTTAAAATCTACAATGAATAAATCAACTAATTCTTAGGATCTTTAAAAAACAGCTAAAAACAAACTGTGTTCTAAAGTATATATTAGTACTAAACATATAGTTCAGTAGCAGATTTGAATTTGTCAGTGAATAATCAGAACTTGGACAATCTCTTATTTCTATTAATTACATCTTAGAGGTAATCAGTGCAATTACATTCCTATCAGGTTTTTTCTTAATTCAAAAACCAAATGTAATTTTTACATCTGTTGTTTTGTGATGGGCATTTCAGCTTTCTTAACCTCAACCTACGTCTAGGAGTCTGATGTTAGAGGCATTTCCAAAATCAACAATACCTTCCTTATTGGAATTGAGAACATTCCTTTTGTACTGAGATTCCTGGATGATCAAGTTTTACATTCTCCATTACAGGACTGTTCTGTTTTAATCCATGACCAACAAAGCACAACCTTCATGCCAAGAAATGAATTCTGATGGCTTTTGTTTCACTGCAAAAACTGAAAGTGATTACATTTGATAATTCCAACTGGTTTTTGACTTGACTGTTTAATTGACCATGGCAAAAGTATTCTATCAAAAGTAAGGAAATTCTTAAAGTCAAATGAAGAAATAATAACTTCACTGAGAAATGATGAAAGTTCTTATGGTAAATAAGGTAATGTCTTTTGAAGAACAGTATCTTATCAATTTGGAAAATCAACTTTTATAATAGTGTAGACAAAAATACTTGTGTTACAGTAAAATTTCAATATTATAATAAAGAGCAAGTCTTTTAATGAATCAATTATATGAGCAATTTAGACTGTGGTTACTTGGTTTTGTTTCTAAATGGAAGTAATATATGACTTTGTTTTCCTGCTCAGTTTATTGATAAAAATTTTGTCTTAAACAATTTGTATACAAATTTGTCTTGTACTTTAGAATACAACAAAAACTAAATAACTGAAAATTTGCTACTATTATCCTTCATCCTAATAGTAAATGGCCATGGTATTTACTTTTCCTAGCCATATATCTCTTAGCACCTTACTCTTAAAAATACTAGGATTACAATTATGAGTCAGAAAAACATTCAACTTCTGAACAGCTATTATCACCCAATCAATGTCCTTTCTTTGCAGAATCTGTCTCTACTATAAAGGCTGGAAATTCCAGATGTTTAACATCTCAGCTTCACTGCTGTGAGGCTTTAGACAACAACCCAACCTTGCTAATGGTCCTGAGACAGATTTTAGTGATAGGAAAACCAGGGTAGATTTTCTTCCTAATAAAAAAATACATGAAAGGAAAAATCTTTATTCTTTACCTTGTTATGCAGAAAAAGGTTAACATAGCTGGCCTGATGGCCAAGTTGCCTTTGGCTAGAGTCTGGGAACTTAGATTTCAGGAGGGTTCCCATCATTCCCAGAACTCATAAGAGTATACCACTATATCTAAACTGTGTACACAATGTGGTTTATGATAAACATCTACTTTCCTTCTGGGGAGTGTGGAATTTTGGTGCACGTTATTCTGAGTTACGCACATGATCAGCCCCCAATAAAAACCATGAGCATCGAGTCTTCTCATAGACATTTTATATGCGTTGTAACAACTCATTGCTGAGGTAATTAAGCACATCCTATGTGACTCCAGTGGGAGAGGACTCTTGGAAATCTGTTCCTGGTTTCCTTTAGGCTTTTTTCTGTTGCCTTTTTCCCTTTGTTAATTTTGCTTTGTACCTTCTCGTTATAATAAATCTATTGTGCTGACTCCTGCAAGTCTTCCCAGCAAATCACAGAACCTGGATTGGTCTTGGGGGCAACCACCACACTAGCCAGTGGGCTATGTACAGGCAGTACCTGGAACTGTGGCAGCCATATTTCTTGCAATTATGAGAGGACAAGCCGTAAAGATTCAAGATAATATTCAGAAGAACAGTAGGGGAAAAAAGTACGCAAGGGAAAGCTAGAGACCTTACGAATTGCATGGCTGAGTCACTGAATAAACCTTTGAAACTCCTACCTCCAGACTTATGCTCAACATTTTAAAATAAGATATTTTATCATTTACAATGAAAGAATCCTTATAAGTACCTCTCCAAGGATTCTTTAAAAACTGATTATGTAACAGTAAAATAGGGTTATCTGAAGACATTATTCTTGGAGATTTTTAAATTTTATATTAATTTCTCCAGTAAAGCAAGAAAATAAAAGAAACATGGTCAGATTTTTTAATTTCATAATATCTCTTTAAATAGTAATATCTAAGGTTGAAGAGTATCTATATTTCAGGTTACTCAAAGCTTTGTTCATTTCATCTAAGTTGTCAAATTTGTTGATATAAAATCATTGATAATATTCCTTTTATTATTCTTTTAATAAGTGCAGAAGCTGTAGTAATGTCTCACCTCTCTCATTCCTGATATTAGTAATTAGTGTCTTCCCTTTTTCCTGATCAGTCTTGCTAGAGGTTTATACATTTAACTGTTCCTCTCGAAGAACCAGCTTTTGGTTTCTTTTTTTTTAATTTAATTTCTATTTATTTTTTTAATTTAATTTCTGTTTTCTATTTAATTTCTCCTGTGATCTACATTTTATCCCTTCTCCTACTTATTTTTCTGCTACTTTCCACTTTACTTATTTTTTCTAGGTGAAAACTGAGGTCATTAGTTTGAGATCTTTAGTGCTATACAATTTCCCCTAAGACTTGCTTTAGGAACTTGCATATCACACATTTTGCTATATTATATTGTCTTTTCATCTGTATTCCAAACAATATACTTTCTCATTTCCTCTTTGAGACATGTGCTCTTTAGTTTTCAAATATTTGAGGATTTCTCAGAGATATTTTGTGTGGCTTAAATAGATTTGAATGCATTAAAACTTGTTTTAAGGCTCAGAAAATGAAGTATCTTGGTAAATATTCTGTGCACACTAGAAAAGAATACACATTCTGCTGTTGTTGGGTGGACTGCTCTATAAATGTTATATCAAGTCAGTTGACTATTGTTAAAGGCTGCTGTATCTTATTTTCTATTTGTTCTGACAACTCTTGAGAAAGACATACTGAAATCTCCAACTACATTTGTGGATTTGAAAATGTCTCCTCACAGTTCTGTTTTTGCTCTGTGTATTTTGAAGCTCTAGTATAGGGGTATGAATGTTTAGAATGATTACATCTTCTTGATGAACTGACCTCATTGTCATTATGAAATCTTTTTCCACCCTGGTAGCATTCTTTGTCCTGAGATCTACTTTATCTGATATAAATACAGCTAGTTTTTTTCAAAATTAGCCTTAATATGGTATATCTTTTCCATCCTTTTACTTTTAACAAAGATTGCACATAGGTGAATTTTGATTTTTTAAATCCAATCTGACAAGCTCTACCATTTAATTGGGGTGTTTATGCCATTTACGTTAAAAGTAATTACTGATAATAATTGGGTTTATCATTTTGGTATTTGCTTTTTATTTGTCTCATCTGATTTTTTTCCCTTTTTTATTTTTTCTGCCTTTGAATAACAATTTTTATGATTCCATTTTAAAAACAAGTTTTATGATTCCCATCTCTTTTGTTTGCTTTTAGCTATAACTCTTGTGTTATTTTAGTCATTACTATAGGGTTTATAGTACACATCTTTAACTTGTCACAGTCTACCTTCAAGTGTTATTATATCACTTTATTTAAGAGCCTATAGTGGTATACTTCCATTTCTCCCCTCCCAACCTTTGTGCTATTGCCATATATTTACTTTTACATGTGTTATAACCCCCATACTATAGTATTATATTTTGTTTAAAGTCAATTATCTTTAAAAAAAAAAGTTTATTGCAAGTAAGAAAATATAAGAACATTAAAAAGTACCAATCTTTACTCATAGTTTTTTTTTTTTTTATGCCTACAGCATCTGGTCTTCCTAGGTGGTCTCCTATTCAAGTACTAACCAGGCTCCACCCTGCTTAGCTTCCGAGATCAGACGAGATCGAATATGTTCAGGGTAGCATGGCCATAGACGGTATTTTTAAAACTATTACCATGAGACTTCAGCATTATTAGTAATAGTACAAGTCAGAATACCCAAACTTAAACTTTTTTTTCCAGTTAGCTAATCTTATGTCCTAAAATTTTACAACTGTTATTAAAAATGAAGGAGAAAAGTTGTTAAATCACTTAGGTCTACAGTCCAACCAATTGGTGAGAGAGACCTGGCTGAGCTGATGCAAAGGCTGGCTCCCTGAAGAGAGAATTCATCACTTCCCCGTGACAGATAAGGATACATTTTTCCCCATTTCATAACTGTTTAAGGCACATTCTGAATTCTGTTAAGCTAGAAAAGGAGACCTGGACCCACTGTTTTCCACATCTGTGTAAATTTTGAAAAAAAAAAAATTAGAGTTAAAAGTGCTAACGAGTGACCTTGACCACCCAACTGGAAACAATCTGTGCTACATGTGTGAGGAATTGATGACATTTGCCAAGCTGTCTGCCAACTCCTTTACTTCTTCCTCCTGACTCTTTACTTGATACACTTTGATCTATCGCCTGTTCTATACAATATCCTACTTCCCAGATGGCAGTGTAGAAAAATGGTAAAGTACTTAAGATTTAGAGTCAGGCAGAATGAGTTTAAGCCCACCCCAACCATTTAATAGATGTGTTATCTTGGACTATTTATTTCACATTCCTACAGCTTACTTTCCTCATTTATAATAGAAAAACAATAATGGTACCTAATTATAGGGTTGTTATATGGATTAAATAAAATGATATAGGTAGGACTCCATGCCCATAATAAGTGGTCGAAATGTTACCTATTATTATTTCATTATTGCATTTTGAGATTCTTGTAAAGCAGGCCTATTAATCTACTTTTCTCAGCTTTTTATTGATTCCCTTTTAAAGACATTTAAATAATAAGAAAAATATTATATATATTTACTTTCGCAGTTAGCATTTCCAGGGTTCTTCATTTTGTTTTCCATTTGTTATCACTTCCTTTCTGCCTGAAGAACTTCAATATTTATTGTAATGCAGGTCTCCTGGTAATGAATTCTTTCTGCTATTATCTCTGAAAAAGTCTTTATTTCACCTTGTTTTTGAAAGACATTTTCATGGGTAGAGAATTCTAGGTTGACGGTTTTAGTACTTTAAAGATAGCGCTGCATTGTTTTTTTGTTTGTTTGCATCATTTCTGAGAAGAAATATACTGTTGTCCTTATCTTTGTTCTTCTGTACAAAAGATGTTCTTTTTTCCCTTTGGCTGACTTTAAGATTTTCTCCTTATCACAGGTTTTGAGCGGTGTCTCAGTATAAATTTCTTCACATTTCTTACGCTTGGTGTTCCCTGAAAGTGTGGGTTTATACTTTTCCTCAAATTTAGGAGTTCAGCCACTATTTATTAAATTTTTTTCCATCATGCCTTCTTTCTGTTCTCCTCTAGGGACTCAAATGTCATGTATATTAGGCCACTTGAAGTTATCCTAAAATTCAATGACGTGCTGTTCATTTTAAATATTATTTTTGTTTCATTTTGAATAATTCACATTAGTATGTCTTCAAGTTCACTAATCTTTTCCTCTGTAATGGTTAATCTGCCATTAATTCCATCCAGTGTAATTTTCATTTCAGGCATTACAGTTTTTATCTTCATAAATTCAATGTGTTCTTTATTTAACTTTTGAACATTTGGAAAACAGTCAAAAAATTGTTTTAATATACATATCTGCTAATTCTAATCTGTTGGTCCTGAGTCAGTTTGATTGATTTATCTTCTCATTATAAGTCATATTTTCCTGCTTCTTTGCATGCCTGGAAATTTTTGATTGGATGCCTTATATTGTGAATTTTATCTTGGTGAATGCTGTAATAACTTTATAAATATTCTTGGGTTTTGCTGTGGATGAAGTTAAATTACTGAAAAACTTGGAAGTTTGATCCTTTTGGGTCTAGCTTTTAAGATTTGTTAGGTGGTCCAGAGCAATGCTCAGTCTAGGGCTAATTATTCCTTGCTACTGAGAAAGAAATTATTTTGTATATTCTATCTAGTGCCCCATAAATCTTGAGGTTTTCTAGTCTGGTTTGAGGGAACAGGCATTATCTCTGGCCCTGCATACAGTAATATACCCTCACATCCAGCTCAAGAAATTTCCTCATATATAAGTGTTTCTGAGTACTCAGCCGAATACTCAAAAGGACCTCTACAGATCTCCGTGTTCTCTCTCTGTGCACTTCTTACCTCTCTAGTATGCTGTCCTGTTAACCCTAACTGCCTGCATCTCCCTAGACTTTAAGCAACATCTCCTGAATTCAGGAAGTTTACCATTTCTACCAGGTTTCTTATGCCTTGCACCACAGCCTAGAAATTCTCTCTCAATTTAGTAAGCTGGGCAATCATAGGCTCATCTTACTTCTATCTTTCAGGGATATCATTGTCTTTCATTGCCCGATGACCAGTTTTGAAAATTGTTGTTTCACATGTTTTGTCCATTTTTAGTTGTTGTGGGCAGGTGAGTAAATTTTGTCCCTATTACTCTACCTCAGCTAAACGGAGAAGTTTTGCTAGCTTATTTTATTTATTTTTCTGTACTGAACCATGGTAAATGGCATCTCAGTTCAATCATCCCTAATGGTTTGGGGTCAAATATTACATGGTGTGAAGCTGCCCCTCTAGATTGTTTCCGTGGGTCTTTTCACTAACCGCCTTAAAGGCAGTCATTCTTCTGTTTAAAAAGCACATTTGGAAGAATCAGTATTAAGTGTAAGGAATTTTAATGCTATGGGAAAGAATGTCTTAAAGTTTGTGCAGCTTAGTAAGTCACAAAGGGATTTTCATTCTGTAGTGCGTCTACAAGAAGGATTTTTCTTTTATAATTCTTGCAAATGAAAAGAACATTCATGAGAAGAGCAGGGAGATACTGAATGTAGAGGCAGGAAAAGGAAGAATGGTAGATCTTGAGAAGAAAAGGGGTCGAGAATAAAATTTTTCTATGAAAAATCATGGAAACCGAGTCTCTCATATATTTACACATCATACATTATCTCTATATATTTTAGAAAGCAGTCTTTTATTCTCTTCTTTCTTCCTACACAAAAATCTAATGTTTACTTAACTAATATGCTTAAGTGAAATATTAAAGCAGACTGCTGGAAGCATTTTTAATTATCATTATTATACCTTAATAAGTGTCTAAACAAAATACAGCAAGTTCATGCAAGTGTTGGGTAGCTAAGATAATCTAGATCATAGGTTGTATACTAGTGGCCCATGGGCTTTATTTGGTCTCAGACATATTATATTTGGCCTATAGAGTGATGGCCCATGTTGTATTTTACAGAAGTGTGAATTTGTGACCAGTATTTATAAATTAGAAGATTTCACAAATTGAAGAGATTGCATATAAAAATCTTAGAGAAAAAGGAGATATGGTAGTAGTCAAGGCGGGTAGCAGATGTCCACTTAAGCTACGGTCTGAGCCATTTAGTTCACTGCAATGTCCACCATTCACTATGGTTTTCCTCCCTCTCCAACCCCTTGTCCTTCTTGCCCCTATAGGTACTTTTTAGGGTAATGACACCAGGTCGAGGGTACGTATAATAATATCCCAACAAATTAACTTGTATTTTTAAACTTAGAAAACAAATGTATAAATATCTATTTTTCTTTAAAGGGAAGATATGATTCCTAGGAAGATACATTAAAAAGAGTGTTGATTTTCTACCAATTATAGGAAAGTTGAATCTGGTGCGCATTGTTTAACTACAGATTCCTGGGGGTCTAGGAAGTAACTCAAAATGTACATTTAAAAAAAATTCATAGGTAATTCAGCTATAGCTCAATTTGGAAACCACATCTCAGTTCAATCACCCCTAATGGATTGGGGTCATCACCCTACCTTTTGCCTATATTTCAAAAGGTACACATAAAAGGAAGCGTAATTAGAAAAAACTAAAACAACGTTATTAGAAAATTATGCCCTGGCACACTTTTTTTTTGTCCCATTGCACGGTATTTAAGCAGGAAAAAACCCTGAACTTTTGGTACACATTAAGAGCAACTCCATATTCAGTCTTCAGTATTTGTCCTTAGCCCAAAAGAAGAAAATTAGATGAGCAAGCATTTTTTTAAAAAATTGCTCTACACTAAATTTTATACACCACAAATTTCTGTATGTTGGGGTTTCTTTGTACCCCAGTGCTCAATAAAGTAGAAGAAATGAAATATATTTAAGTTCTCATTCCAAGCATAAAATGATCCAACTTTAGCTATACCCAATATGTGTCAACCTCAGTTAAGAAAATTTTCTACTTCATAAACAAAACAGTATAATTAGTGGTAAGACATCCAAATTTGTTTTTATTACTAACAGATTTTTAACTGCAAATAAAATAATGATGATCAACAGGTCAAAAGTGTGAGAAATGTTTGACTAATGAGGTAATTTGCAGAAGTATAAAAAGACAACGAGAAAAATGAAGATGTACTTCAATATATAAAAGAAGACCGTATAAACTTTTTTCCAAAGCAAAGAACTATTTAACATACTAAGAGGGGACATGTAAAATTTCACATCAAAGAAGACTAAAATATCTATTTGTCAAATCATTCATTAATGTTTCCTCTTGGCTTTGGTAATATTACTAAAAATGAAGGCTACAGAAGGGCATCCCAGGGAGGTGACCTGGAGGTAGGAATAGAAAGACAACTTACTTTTCAATCTTGTACAAAATACAAATTACCTAATCTAAAGAATAAGATACTTAAAAATAATAAAACAAACTTTAATATAATAATTAAAGCCTGCATAACTCATCTCTTTGTTAAGGGAACAAAATTGTTTACTTAAAAGAACTGCATGATCATCTAAACTATCTGCATGAGAATACTATTCAATTCTTACGTGCAAAAAAGGATGTGAAGACAGTTAAGGGAAAGAGAGAGTTAAAGATGATTTTAATTTTATGTTGAAAAAAAACTCTAGGATACAAATTCCACTTCTCCAAATAGGAGCAAATGGCAACCAATTATATTGTGAATGAATTTTAAAAACATATGGTAAACTAAAATTTAGAAGCTTTTGTAGTTCTCCTATCAGACACTTTTTATACAACCACATACAAAGCATCCAAGTCTACTGAAAGAGTTGATTCAAAGGAGAAGAAAAGAAACTTTGTTAGCAGTTACCAACAGTTCGGAGCTCTGTGAATAACAGCTGTCTACCAAACCCAAGGACAGTTTTTAAATGCACTAAGAATGGAATGGAGAGCTGGTCATAAACTATTCTTAATGACAACACCTTAATAAGATCATTATTTCTAACCCTGAACTAAAAGTTATAAATGATTTTCACAATTAAAATATATAGTGTGTAGTGATTAAGTACACAGGATTTGGGACCAGATAGCTCAGCTAGTTATAAAATGTTTGCTCTCCCACTTAACTATCAATATTATTTGGGCAAGTAAATCTAATTCTACCTCAATTTCTTTTTCTGTTTATATGGAAATAATAGTAGTATCTATCTTCAGGCTGTTTTGAGGAATTGAGTTTTTACTACATTAACCAGTGTAATTTATAAATGTGTATTATCATTATTATTGAAACATCTTTATAAAACAAAAATAGTAACCCAGACTCAAGTATAACTTCTAGTTCGTCTAAGGCATTGGCTAATTTGATGCTTTACAATTAATAGTTCTCTTCTACATTAAAAAAAAAAATCTTCAGGTACAATATCATAATCCATTTCTCAACTCAACAGATTCTGTGTCATGAATTCTTCACAATCTAATCTTTCCACTTCTAAAGCAGGTTGGTTTTCCCTTATACATCACCATCTTGGGCATTTTGTTTCTTTCTGGCCTTTTTTAAAATAAAGGTTTCATAAAAAATAAAGCAAAACAAAACTATGGTCATAATCATGCTTTACTTACTAAGTTTTATCTTTTTTCCTATTTAACATTACATTTCTGTGTTATAAAAATACTCTTAGCAACCTAAGTTTTGATGATCACAACATTCCGCTGTAAGGATTTAGGATATTTTAGACCATTTCTCCTCTGTAAGCTATTTATGTTGTTTCCAATTTATATCATTATAAACAATGCCATGATGAGCATTTACACATTTTTAAAAGATTTTCAAAAGGACATGTTATTACCTTTACTTAACAGTTTATAGTAAAACTCGAAGCTATGAAGATCACAGGTGAGTAGAGGGAGATCTTGGGGAGGAGGTGCGTACTGAAAATACACTATCTTTGCAAGAACAATTGTTTAAAAGTTAATGAAAATTTCATAAATTTATATTCCAACATAAACTGTGGAGTTCTCTATCATATATTTTCTACATAAATTTAGGTGATTTTTTGTCTCTTCTGGATAACTGCTCATTTTAAAAGATACTATTCACATGAGAAGTTACGGTAAAGAAAACTAACTTTGGAGTCAGGAAGACACGGATTCAAAATCCCTGCTTCATCACCAACTAGTTGTGTGACCTAGGTGACTCATTAAGCCTCTCTAAGCTTGTTTCCTCATCTGTAAAATAAGAATAATAGCATCTATCTCAAAGGATTGTTTTGAAGATAAATAATAGTCTATGTGTCAAATTCTTAAATAGTCCCTTGCACACAGGATATACGCAGATAACACCTTGTCATTGTAACCATTTTTAATGTTCATTTAAGTAGTTTGAAAGACATAAATGTATATATGTGTGGTTTGTGTATAAACTATTGGCTTAATCTACAGATTATGATGGCACAGATGTGTATTTATAAACTGCTATATCATAGTTAGCCTTTAAAATATTGTTCAGTCTAAAAAGCTAATTGTCAAAATACAGAAAGCAATATGAAAATATAATATCCTTCATTAGAGTTGTAAAAGTAGATTTAAATAAATTTTTAAAAATTAAAGTTTTAAAGGAATCATAAACATGAATTTTGCTGCTTATAGCACATACTATTGAAACTTTTTCTTGAGATAAAATAAGAAATTCTTGATTGAGTCTTTCTCATATGATTAAGAGGTCAAATATATGTAAAAACATGTCATCTAAATGAACTAAGAGTAATTTATAAGCTAGATTAACATTTCCTCTAGGTTTGTTTTTTTTTTTTGTCTTAGAAATCTGTGGTAATATAAAAATTAGCAGAAAAGGAAAATGCACCAGCCACCATTATGTACACTGTATCAATTAAGGCAAAGACAATTAATCCTTTAGATGATGTGGCCAGAGAAGATACTATTTTTAGAGGCCTACATTGAATTTTGCTGTTACTTAATCAACTAAGTGATTTTAGGTAATCCACCATTATTTGCAGATAAACAAGAAGTTTTGTATTTATGTTGTTTCAAAAATTTTTTAAAAAATCAAGTCCCAAGTTGGTAAAATAATAAATATATTTTTGAATTGTACTTCTCTCATCACACTAGGTATAACAGATAAAACATTTACCTGAATTAAAAATGGAAGGATAGGGTTCATTTCAAACTTTTTAGGAGTTGATATTTACTAAATATATGCTAATTTCTAAGAAGAGAATGGAAAATTCTTTTGTATCCAAAGCAATTTTCTGAAAACATTTCCAATTAATTTAAAATTTTAAATCCTAGTAATAACTATTATCATAATAAATATAAAAGCTGACAGTAAAGTCACACTAGTAACAAATAAAATACCCGACTACCATAATAGCATATTAAACAGCAGGATAAGCTTTTTATTTAAACACTTTTCCTGAATTTATAGTTTAGATGGCTCATTTTAAATACAATCCCTACCTCCAGATTAAGTGAACTAAGCAGTAACTAATCCACACAGTATTTTCAGTTGGACAAACATCACACACACTTCATTTAGTCAAGATCCTTTCTCAACTTTTTCTAATAAAGTGGCAAAGAACAGTAAATGACAAATTCTTTGATTTAATCAATTGCTGGCTTATTGAGCAAATTCAGAAAGTACTTAATAAAACCACTTTCCATTTACCGAATGCTCCCCCAGCCTCAGTGAGGTTCCATATTTTACTTGACCATCACAGACTACAATAATCCTTAAACCTTATTCTTCATTTTCTGCAGATATGGATTTAGGCTATCACTGTTCAAATTATTCAGCTTCAAAATGATAAAGCCTATACATCCTTTATAAATCTCTCATTACTTTCCTAACAGTAATGATTTTTAACCTTTACTGCTCTCCTCAAACTTCCAATTCTTCATCACTAGCCAAATCATACTTAAAAGCAGATAATTTTGCCTCCTCTACAATACTTTCTGAAGCTAACAGCATTAAGTGTAGATTCTCTTACAGAACTTTATTTTCATTTCTATTCATCAGTAGGCCTATAGGCCCACATCTATCTTTGTAGCCTTCTCTTCAATCTTATAAAAAGAGGTTGCTCTCTTCATGACTAAAGCTGACAACTCTACCTAGGGCTCATTCTTTCCCAATCAGACAGAGCCTCATAAAATGAGTTTACTCTTCTTCACTCTCTAGCAGTTTGAAACTCTTACTCTCATAGAATCTGTTCTTTCCCTGTCTTTAATCTTAAAAAGAATTTTTTTTCTGACTTAAGAAATCTCCTAGGTCAACCAAATTTCATCTATTTTGCCACAAAATACCATCTTCCATCTCAATTTCCTTTCCTTTTCTCCTCCTTGTCAGTGTAGTATAATGGTTCTTTTGATGGTAACAATATTCAACTGATCACACAGTTCTGTTTCTCTTACTTTTCTATAGTCATCTTTCTTTGGCTCCCTGTGGCATCTGGCACTACTGGTCACATAGTCCTTGATAGACTATCCTAATGCACTTTCTTTAACATTATACTTTCCTAGTTTTTTTTTTATTATTATTATTATGCTTTAGATGCTCCCTTCTCTACCCTCCTATTCTTCTCACTTTCACATGCCATCTTCTATTCCGCTGATATACTACTTGTTCCCAGATATCTAATAATGTTGTCAAGGCAGCTCAAGTTCTTCCTCCCAAGTGAATCCTTGGATTAAATCCAGTCACACTTTCTTCCTTAAAAGTTTTATTGCACTTATACTTCGTTTTGTAATATATAATGGTTTCCTATCTTTCTTATCTGTCCTTTTTTAACCTAGATTTAAAGTTTTTTTGTAAAACAATTTACCTTTTATTTTTTAGTAATTCTCAAAAGACGAAAGCAATTCGGAACACAATGTAGAGAGTCAAATACTTTTAAGCTGTATAATCAGTTCAAAACAATAAACTTGTTACTTGTAAAACATTTCTAATTGTAGCTATTTTAACTATAGTCAATCTCATGAGTAATTTTTTTCAACAATTTCCATGCTTTTCACACATTCAAGGGGACATGGCAATTTTTCTAATTTTATGTCCTTTAAAATGTCAACCATTTTAGTCTTAAAGCAGCCTATATGTTGCTACCATGTCTAAAAAGATCTTACATATATAACAAACCAAAGCACAGTCTGTGACCTAATCAAAACGATGTATATTTGAGAAGCTAAAATCTGGATGATAAAGATAAGCCATGTCTTAGTATTATTAATCATATTTCTTAGGTTGCTATTTTCCTTAACATATATGGCTGAAGAGGGAAGTGAAAGGGAAAGAATTCTTATAAACCGAATCACTGGGCTGCGCCCAATTATTTTATATGTGTAGTAACTCAAGAAAAGCTCATGAAACTTTATGGTAGGTATTATTATTTCCATTTTACAGATCAGATACAGAAAGATTAAATTACTTATCTAAAATGTCTCTAATTACTAAAAGAGCTAAAGCCCAAACCAAGGACTATCTAAATTCAAAACGTGAACTCTTCCTACTGTACTTCCTAATTTATGTTTGAATTTGAATAAACAAATCATGACACTGCCTAGATTTAGTTTTCACAAAAGCTAAACATTTAAGAATAGATATAAATACAATAATTTTGTCTTTATATCAACAATTTTGTATTTATATCAATTTAATATTTTAGCGGTAGGCTAAATACTGATTTTTAAAAAAAGTATGAAAAAAATTAAAAAAATAAAAAAATGTATGAATGAGACATTATTTCAAGGAATTAAGTATCAAACAAGGCAAAGTATAAAAGTACCAAATAATCTTAATGGCTCTGAATCAGCCTCCACAGAAATCAGATCCAGTTTTTTAAATATCCTCTAGGTCAAGACACTATAATCAGCATCATTTTTGTGTTAGATATCAAATGATAAGTCACTAAAACCAAGCCTCCCATTCTCTCAAAAACCTAACATATGGTCTATAATTTATCTATGCATACTACAACCAAATTCCACTAAACTAGAAACAAATGGAGATAAGACGTTAGGAAGTCCTAAGAGAGAAAAACAACTGAGTCCCAATATCTACTTTCTTTAATCAGTTTTGAGACTGCCCAGTGCCCAGCAAAAAATGAGTTTCCAGATTCCCTTGAATGTAGAGGTGGCCACTATAAACTGAAGTCATTGAGTAAGGCTTTCAAGAAAAAATTTTAAGAGGATCTTGATCAGCTAGAAGGCATGCCCTTTTTGCCATTTTCCCAATTCTTCCATATTCTGTTTCCCAGAAAAGAAAACATTTTAAATAACATGCTAGCAGCCATTTTGTGACTGTGTGGCCATCTTGAAGATGAAAGCCTTGCATGGAGGAGGTGAAGAAGAAAAATAAAAGATGTCTGGGTTCATCGCCATGTCTTGAAATTGCCATATCGGTTCTGAAGTCTATGATATGTTACAAAAAAATAAATCCCTACCTTCTTTAGTCCAATGTTACTCTAGATCTCTTGTACTATTAACCTAATGCAATTTGTAACTGGCATAAGCAGAACAAATAATTGCAATGGTCTTGCATAGGGCAAGCACAAGGAATATCTCAAGCAGCATTTCCCAAATCAGTGCTACATAACACTTACTCCCAGGAGCATAGCAACATAAGATTCACAAATATTAAGGAATAACTCTGTGTTTGTGAGACTGGGAACATATACATTTAAATGTACCTTCCAAACTAGACACTTTGGGAAGATATATACCCTTGTCCTTGAACATATTATTATCAAAAACATTTCTAGGATTGCCTTTTCTAAATAAGTTTACAACCGTATTTTAAAAATCACTCCTTTCACTTTTATCATTTTTCATTTTAATTCAAATTATACTCCTTAACCATTCACCATTCTAAAACATGAATATATTATTTAATTGAATCAAACCTACTCTCAAAGAGAAGTACCACTAGAAAAGACAGTCAAAACAAGCTCAAGTAATAAATAAAAGAAACATGTAACCCAAAGAACAAAGTAGGGCCATAACTTTGAAACAAACAAACAAAAAAAACCACATTTTAAGTTCATATATTACCTTTACCCAGTATTAAAAAAAATTTCGAGGTAAAGGAGGTCAAATATGTGGTGACAGAAAGAAATCTAACTATGGGAGGTGAACACACAGTGTAAAAAATACTATTAAAGTGTACAGCTGGAACTTACTGGATTTTGTTAAGCAATGTCATCATAAAAAAAAATAAAAAAATGTTATAAATCAAACATAAATATAACAAAAATAATAATAGCTAATATTTACTGAATGCTTAGTATGCATTAGGCGCTACTCTAAGTGCTTTACATGTATTAACTCATTTGGCCATTATAGCAATCCCATAAAAGAGGCCTGGTTATTATCCTCACTTTGCAGATGAGGAAAGTATAGCAAGGTTAAGAAACTTCTACAAGATCAGACTTAGTAAGCCAGAATCAGAAGTCAAAGCCCAGGCAGCCTGAATCCAGAGTCTGTGCCCTAAATACCATGCTATACTGTCTCTCTAAATAAAACAAGAGTAGTCAATGCCATGCACAGCTGTTTAGATATATTCATACAGTTACCCATGTGTTTTTGAAGTTTTACAAGACGATTTTACATGATATTTAATTCTATCTTAACAGCTGTTCTATTTCAATATATCCTGTCAATAGATTTGATTTACTTGGCCTGAATTCATATAATTAAAGCTCTGTGGGCACAGACTATTCCATTTATCTGCTCTCTTGGAAATATGTCCTTTCTGCGTATCACCAGTGCCTAATAGAATGCATGGAAGAAAATAAGAATTAATTGTATATTTACAAAATACAGAACAATTAAAAGGAGAGCTGGGCATCAGAATGTGAATAGATCAGCCCAGATTCATCATTATTGCTACTGAAAAACACTCAACTAGCTTGGCTCATTAGTCATTTTTCAATTAAATCTTAGAATTTCAATTCAAATTTAAAATCCCTTAGAAGTTAAAAGTCTTGATGTACTATCATAAACACTGAGAAAGATACAGATGAAATTTTTAAAAACATAGCTTAGTTTGGCCTTCGGTTACACAATGGGTGTAATATATTATGTGACCACATTAAAATATTTTCTTTTATTTAAAAGTTGAAGGAAATGTCCATAAACTTTTAATCATAGAGAATAGGATAGTTTAGATTTTGTATTGTAATTATAAGAATTATATAACTATGAACATTGGAAGATATGTTGACTTGAATTATAAGTGAAGTTAACAGCATTGCCGGGTACTATGTGACAACAAAGATCTTATTTGCTTGCTATTCATTTCTATACACCTCAAAACAGTGCCAGAATTTCAAAGTCCTGATTGAACTCAACCAAGTGGTATATACCTACAATGCAGTTTTACCCAGTTTTGATCTGATAATTGAACATTCTTGGACTACAGCTTCCAATTATTGTTTTCTAAATTATTACTGTTTTTAGTTTTGCTTTGTTTTACTTTGTTTTAACCAAACACCTATTCCAGCTTTCATGAAGTGCCACTGTACACATTAGCGCTGGTAAATTTTCACACAGTACTTAGAAAATGGAGATATGTTACATTTGAATCATTGCCTCAAGCTTGTTCCTTAAATTAAGTATAGAAACTAGCACCAGAATAAAATTAAAAGATTGTGTTGAAAAATAAATTTGATTGACATTATGTTCGATTAATCTCATGAAATGACATCTCAGCACAAGTCAAGAATATGAAAGACAATGAGGAGGAACTGAATCTATCATGCAGAACCTTTTAATGGAAATTCCTGTACCAAAATACCAATTATTTCTTTTCACTTCAAAAACCGAATTACATTATATTTTCCAGAAGAGATATCTAACTATACTAAGACCTAAAACCATTAGTCATCTGTTAACAGCTTAAATGTTTATTTTAAGAATTACACTTTTCTAGAAAAAGTCCTTAAGTAATACATAAGCAGTGCTAAGAGAAACACAATTTCTTAAAAGGGTTACCTTATTTTAAAAAATTCCCAGACTATACCTTTCTTCCAAAAACCCACCAACTTTGAGTATTTTTACCATATTCTGATGTTATATAATCATTCTAACCTTAATTTAAATTATTCAACAAGAATGTTTCACTTTTGTTCCATGGACTACATTAGAACTAAGTGAAAAAGCATTAATACATGAAAAAAAATTATATTGTATACAAACCATTCCATCAGGCATCTTTTCAAAAAAAAAAACTCACAACATTCTGGATGCAAATTTGTCCTATCTGAATGGGTTTTTAAAAAAGCGCATATGTTTACGTAAAAAAAAAAAGTACCAATAAGGAAAAAACTAAAGAAAGAATACTTTTAACTGAAAATAATTTGTTTCCATTTCTGCTCAGAACATACTAAACCAATAGAGAAAACTCTGATTCGTTTAGGTGTGTTAAGGAGGTACAGGTGAGATGAATTACACAGTACAGTTTCTTCTAAGCTGTGCATCAGCAGTTAACAAGTGGCAAACACCATGAAAATTCATGACATACTGTTAGCTTCCAACAATCTCAAAATGTTTAGAAATCTCTTTTTTTGTTGAAGGGAATGCTTTCCTGTATGGGGAAAAAAATAGTCTCATGCATCTGCATGTTCATGTTAAGACCAGTAAAATGATTTTCTATTGAAGAATTCAATCATATCTATCATATGACAACTAAGAATCTCCATTTGTAAAAAATAAAAAACTCAATTAAACAAAAAACCTTCACCAGAAAAACCTGAGTCAAATTCAGATGATAAGAAATTGGAATACAAATTTTAAAAACTCTAGGTAATACAAAACTTTCTGTGATGATAGAAATGTTTTATAGCTGAGATGTCTAATATAGTAGCTGCTAGCCACAAGTGGCTACTGAGTATTTAATATACAGCTAGTGGAAAAAAGGAACTGAATTTTAAATTGCGTCTAGATATTGAAATTTAGCCACTTGTGGCTGGGACTACTACATTGGACAGTGTAGCTCTAAGGAATAGGAGGTAAATATTTGTATCTTAAATTCTAATTCAAATAGTAAAAAGTCCTATAGATAGGCATATACATTAGATGCATCTGATATATAAGTTTATTTTTTTAAAAAAATACTTGTATTCATATAGAGGAAAGGACTATAATATAATATAAAAACGTTGCTGCATTTGTGGGAATCAAGTTTTCTGTACTGATCTTCTAGAGAGGACTAGAACATTAGTTCACAAGTTGGCTCCATACTGTAACTTCTTAGGGAACTTCCAAAAATGCAAGTGCCTGGGTCTCAACTCCCAAAGATTCTGGTTTAACTGGTCTGGGTTGAGTCCTGGGCATAAAGATATTGAAAAGCTATTCAGGTGATTCTAACGTGCAGCTGCTAAACTAGAAATAAAATAAGAAACTATTTATTAGGCATAGATGCAGTATGCAGCCAAAGACATTTCATTGCTTGTAGGAAACTCACTCATCCCTTGCATTGAGGATGGAACTTTAACTTAGGCCACTTAAAATCCTATTATTAATTTACTCATTAAAAGCTATCGTTTTAAAATCCAGTTCCTGAGTTGTTCAACCTATCTTAATTTTCAAATTAAAAGAGAAAAAATGGGAAATCCAGAGAAATAGACCCTCACACTTGCCATCAGCACTAATCCTCCTATCCTGAGACACTTATCTTTTCTCGCTTTTCAGGCCCCTTCCTTGTAAAGTGACATGAACTCAAATGAGTCACACGCTTGGTTACATCAGAGGCCAGACAGGAGAATACTTTCAACTCGCTATTCTAATTAATGGCACAGACTTCTCTCAAAGCATATTTCAAAATAAGAATATGTTGACAGGATTAACTCCTAAATGCACTGGCTTAGATTATGGTAGTGTTTATTTTCTATTTTAAATGGTATTAATTACAATTTAATTATACCACAAACAATGTTTCATAGTTTATTTAAAAATTACACTCTCTCAAAAAAGTAGAATAAGCAGCAGCAGCTTTTCCCAAAAGTCCTTTTCTCCAGTATGTCTGGGTCTGGGCAATAAGATGAGCTGGAAAAATACATATTCAATTGATACAGGAAAAGGTACAATGCTCTCTTATCCAATCCTTAACCTATTAAAAGTGAAATAAAGCAAGCATTTGACCTGTCTTTCTTAATAATAAAGAACACATAGATTCCATTCTTTTAATGGAATATCTTCTAGCCCAAAGCAACTGATTAGACGATTCTTAAATTCACTTCCTGCATTTATGAGACATGACTCCAGAAAAAATCATGTATTTACAACTTTTGACTGCTATCATAGTATCAAAATCTATCTTTTAAACTGACATTGGTTTTAATGGTTTGTGTATGTGTGTGTTACTCGTGACATGAAAAGCTATTTATAAATATTTCTGGATGCTGATAATTACCCTCTAAAAATTAAGTAGGCTTTACATGCAAGAAAAATTTTGATGGGAAAATATAAATTCAAAAGACAAACCTACATAATGGTATAGGAAATCATAATTGTCCAATTGTAAAATTGAAAGACACTAGAAATTAGCCCCTTTTCTTATAACTAACCCTGGATATTTTTCTATTTTTATTCCAGCTTCCACCTTATCCTCAACCCCACACATACTCCCACAGAGCCTCTACAACATCAAAGTTAGAAGACAATGTTATCATGAAAAAATATAATAAATTTAGGATTGGATGTTAAAGCATTCAATTTGTCTTTGTATGAATTTACTGAATCAATATGTGCATATATTTAATTAAAATGCTAATGATATTAAAACGAAAAATAATTTGTTTCATAGCACTACCACAAGCAACCAATGAACATGAAGCAAGTTTTCACTTGGACCCTGCCAACTCAGTCATCAAAAATTTGGGAAAATACCAACGCTTGTTTCATAATACAGCGACGTTTATTTTTCCCTCATCCTTTAGTAAACTCTGTAGATATAAATTTTAAAATCTTGCTAATTAATTACCAGCGCCCTTCAACCCACAGATCAGGTGTCCTACATTTTGTTTAGGTCTCCGCCTTGAAAACAAACCCGATTGCCCCATTTTCTGAGAGGTAAACTCAGCTCCGGGCAGCTCCCTATGAAGTCACCGCGTTTGTTGTTTCAGAGATGCAATTAAACGAAAATCACACAAGGCTGTCCCAGAGATTAGCTGGAAGTGTGTGGAGGTGTCGATCATATATGTAAGGCCAATGAAACCTGTATTGCTGTAAATCTATTTTAGTGGTAATATTTCTCTCCACTTCCCCTCCTTTAATATATTTACAGCAGAAGGAAATTAAACTTCGTAAGAACTTTCTTGACTTTACCAAACTTTAGCTTTCCAGCTTTCTGTACTACAGTATCATCTAAAGAGCAAGGGGGCAGGGAGTTTTAACTCGCGCACTAAGAAGAAAAGCAATGAAAAAACTTGCATCAGGCAGCGTCTTCTCCCTCTGTCCCCTGTGCCACCCGTCCCCACCACACCACCCCCTCTCCCCCAAGCCCTTACATATACGCATTCTTCTGGGCGGCCTCTAACCACACCGTGACCACAATCATTTACAAAAATTAGAAACAGACTCCGGGAGCCTTTTCCTTAGCACGCACAGAGTGCTGTACTAGCATGATGGACAATGTCATTCCCCATTACACCACGACCCCTTACTCCCCGTCTGGGGTTTCATTCCCCAAAAGCTGCTTTCCTCCGCGGGAGAGGGAGCTCTACCTAATTCACAATGAAACTTCATCTCATCCTTCCCCACCAAAGTTACCCCACCCCCACTCTAACATACAAAAACACCCCACCACGAAAACCAAAGAAAAGTATCTTCCACCAGGGCAAGAGAAGACTTGGTTTTAGGGGCTGGAATAAAAGCAGAGAGAGGAAGAACAGGGCGAGCGAAGTGTACTTTGCTTTGCACTTCTGCATTTCGAGTCCAGAGCCCAGGGCCGCTCTCGTTCTTACCCGCTCTTCCGGAGACCCAGTCCTGCTACTGGAGCGCGGGGCGAGGGCTGCGGGGACGCGGCGGCGGGGCGGGCCGCGGGCAGCCGCCGCGGGCGCCGAGAGCCACCACCTCTTCTCCCCCAAACGGCTGCGGGTGAGGGACGGCGGAGCTGGAGAAGGAGCCTGGGGAGGGCGAGAAGAGGAGCAGCATCTCCTCCTCCTCCTCCACTCCTCGGAAACGCCCCTCCAGCGGCGACCCCAGCCGACCGCCTGACCCAGGAGCGCACGCTCAGCCTCTTCGCCCTCCTGTGCTCAGCGCGCCACCAAGGGCTTCGCCAAAACCCTCGGGCGCAGGGCAGCTCAACTCCTGCTGCTGGCTTCGAGCGCTGCCGAGGTGGCCGAGGCGGACCGGGGAGCTAGGGTGTGCTGCTTGCCAGCACGACGGTCTCTAGGGGCCGTGATCATAGTGTGTCACCCTCGCAGGGGCCGCGGGAGCTATTTGCACAACTACAGCTCCAGCTTAGGCGGCCGCCCTGGCCCCGCCCCCCTCCCTGTCACTCAACCCTTCCCGGGCTCCTGGAGTACCGCAGATCTTCGACCCTCCACTCCCCTAGTCCTGATTGGCCCACCCGCCTCCAGTCCCTCCCCCTCTCTTGGGACGAGGTCGCCGGGGAGACTGGCGCTCCGGTTCCCATGACTACCGGTGCCGTGGGCCTGGCTTTTCGCGTTCTTCTGGCAAGCCAGACGCTCAGGTTGATGGCCCCGCGGCAAATTTCTTAGCCCCTGCTGGGTGGACTTCTAATTTTAGGCCAAGTTGAAAATGCAGCAGACCGCCCCCACACTTCCGAAGCCAGAAACAACTTTAAGGCCCTTGGGAGTGTGAGGGAGAGTGAAAAATGCCTAACCGATTGCTCTTCTCCTATCAAACTGAAGAATCCCTCCCCACCTTGCCCGCTCTTGCCTCCAGCCTTGTTTCCAAATTCTCACTGGGCGGATTTAACTTTGAAAGGGTGAGAAGAGGAGAGATAGAGAAAGAGCAAGGCTGTGCCCGCTCCCTGCAGCAATAGCAACTTGGAAATGGCGGGGTCAACGAAAACAGCTCGGTGAGTTTTCCCACAGTTGTAAGTGATCTTCAAGGGTGTGGTGGCAGCACTTTGTCAACCCCAAAGGCCCTCTGGAAAACTCAAATTTTTCTCACGTTTTTGAAAAAATACGTAAATTTTTGCCGTGTTATTTCCCTCTAAAACTAAGATAATCTTAAAGTTTAAAATTTAAGTAAAACGTTTAACGCAATCGAATGACACGAAGAACATCCATTTTTTCTATGTAGGGCTACACATTACAACGCGACAAAGGTATGTCCTAGCAGCTATTCCCTTCCTGCAAGCTAAAAAATTTGTATTTCAGCAATTTACAAGGAAGTCTTGCTGAATTTATGAGCAAATTGTTATTTGAGTTTCAAAAGTTTGGGTTTATTCTCAGATATATAAGGTAAACTGGTCCACTCTGGGAAGGGGACCTTGGGGGCTAAATTTAGTCTTGGACCCCTAGTGTTGGGCTCTCGGTAATTCCAAACTTTATGGTAGGCTCCAAAATGGAGAGATCTGAGACAACGTTAAAGCTGCAATCCTAAATTCCCTAGCCTCTGAGGCTGCTATACATGTGTGATGAATGAGGGAATTCATGGTAGTGATTTACCTTTGGTGAGCACTTGAATTTTTATTATCTTATATACTAAATGAATAACTGTGATGGATGTCTTCAGTCAAATATGACTTGCAAGTATGCATTGAATGTGATTACTTATAGTGCTAAACACAATGGGAAATACACAGCAGAATTTTAAGATAAGGCCCCTGCCCTCGAGGAGCTAACCACAAAGCCTAAGAAAGAAAATTAGCGCTCTTGAAATAATTAGAGAACAACTATAGCTAGAATTTGCAGCCACACTTGAGTACCTTAGCAAATGAAAGTCTGTGGTATGTGGAATGGGCTGGATTAGTCAGATTGTGGAGGAGGGAAATTTGAACTGGGTTTTGACGGGTAGGTAGTGGGATGAATGACTAGGTAGCGGGATGAATGAACCAAAGATGAGGAAAGGCAGCTGAAAGAACATAAAACCAGAGAGCAGCAGCAGGAATAGAGTGGTGGAAGTAAATAACAGTGAGAAGACCAGCCTCCCTAAACTGGAGACAGAAGTGAAAGATTGGAACCCTTTCCTCAGTCCTCCCCCCATTTTCTGAAATAGAATTGTTTTAATGCTCTGGTTCAATATAGAGATGTCGAATAATGTACATCAGAAAATTATATACTTGTATTAGCCAATGTTACCCCAATAAACTTAATTAAAAATAAAAAAATAAAAAAATAAATATTCTGTTTCATGTATCAAGCTGGTAAGGTAGAGATGGAGAGGTAGGTTTGTGAGAATAAAGACCTTCATGGAACATCTGCCTCTGCCACTGAAAGTTCATCTCTCTTTCTTGCTCTCTCTTCTCCCCTTTCTCTCCCTTCCTCCCCTTTCTCTCTTCCTTATTTTCCTTTTCCTTTTCTTTTTTTTTCTCTACTCTTCTCTTTTCTTTCATATTAAGGTCATTTCAAGTGGTTGCCCTCAAGACTTTTTTATGAGTAATCCTTTTGTTTTGTATGAGTTGAAAGGCTGGTTTTTAAATGAATGTCTGTGATACCAAAACCTGATAACGAGTACACAAAAAAGAAACCTACAGGTTAATCTCCTTTTGGATATAATGTAAAATTAAAATGTGATATTAACAAATAGAGCCTAGAATTACAAATTATATGCCAAAATTAAGAGAAATTTTGCCAGATATAAAAATTATTCAATGGTAGAAAACTTATTTATATAGTTGGCTATTTGAATAAGTCAAAGGAGAAAATTGTGTATCTTAACTGATGCTAAAAGTATTTTGTAAAATCCTAACAAAAACTTTTAAAGAATTTAGAATAGATCATTTAAAAATGTATACTTTATACCAAAACCAGAAACTTGCTTTATAATGAAACATTATAATTATTCCCATGGAAGTCAGGAACAAGACAAGAATGCCCACCATCACATCATGTAAGGACATGATAGCCAGTGCAATTATATATGGAAAAAAATAAGAAATTAAGTACTAAAAATAAATCAGGATTCTAATTTGTTTGTAAATGATATAAAAATTCCAAAGATCAATTGAAAAACTTATAGAAGAGATAAAAAATGAGTTAAGGTAACCAGTTGTAAAAATTCAATACAAAAATAAAAAACTTTCCCATGTATAAAACATTACCACATAGAAAATATAATAAGAATTCTATATATAATAAGCACAAAAATTAAATAGCTAAAAATAAATACTAAAAAATTAATAAAACTTACTTTAAAAATGATAAACTTATGAGACATAAAAATGTTTGAATAAAGAAGAGATATACTTTTAGATTAAGTACCAAGATTCAAATATTGTATAATTATAATGTATTTTAAATATAATCTTTATACTCAGTACAATTCTAATCATATGTCAGAACATAATATTTTTGGAAATATTTGAGGAAATAATTTAAAAATTAATTTATTTGATAAACCATTCAAAAATAGCCAAGAAGAATTTCACATTAAAAGATACTAAAATAAATTATAAATCACAAAGATTAACAGCAGACTTGACTCCAAATCACATATGACGTATGATAAAGTGGTTGTCCAGGTACAGTATATGATAAAGGAGAAAAGTGTATCATTCAGTGAATGGTGCTGAGAAACTTAACTATTCCTAGTGTATCATTTCAGACACACATACAGAGATACATACCCTTTTTCAAAAAAAAGTTACCTCACAAACTCATCTAATACCTTGATTGTTTTTTTTACTTCATAATCTGTTTTTGATCTCTATTATCAGATCTCTAGATGGGCCTAGCTCTTTTGAATGATTCCATAGTATCTGTTCCTCAGATGTGTCAACTTAAATAAAGAGGTAAACTGAGGTAAGTTCAAATGACCAGAAATAGAGTTTATTCAGGAATGGCAGAAGAATTGCAGTTTAGGAAACTGGTGCTGCAGCAAGCTGCAGAGGAGTCTGTGGAGAGCTTGTGGCAGGCTGTGTTTATAGGCAAGGCGTGCACAGTGGGGTAAATCTAGCAAGAATTCAAGCAGTAAGTTCATTGGCTGGAGGATGAAGAGAGATTCTTGACCAATGTTCATTGGTCAGTGGATAAGTTTCAGTCTTCTGTAAATCAGGCATTTATGGGGAATCAGTTTCTCAGTTCCCACATTCCGTTCTTCTGAGGGCTCATGTGTGAGATTCTCCATTTCACATCCTCCAGTTCCATTTTAGATTGAAATCCTTTCACAGATGTAGCATAATTTACTTAACTCCACCATTGTTAATGGACATATATAAGTTATTCCCAAACTTTTGCTATTTCTTACAAGTTGGAATACATTTCTTAAGCACCTCCTTCTGACTTACATGTAGAGTAACACTGTAGGTTTAACTTCTAGAAGTGTTATTGCTAGCTTAAAGAGTAGGCACATTTTACATTTGGATAAACAAAACCAAGCTGCCCTCTAGAGAGGTAGTACGAGTTGCAGTCACCTTAACACAGTTGGAAAGTTTGATAGCACATTATATTCCCCTACTCTTTATCAAAACAGTATTATTAAACTTTTTTGACCTTTGCCAATCTAATAGTTACAAAATGGTATCTCATTACAGGTAAAATTTTCATTTCTATTATGAGTATCTTTTTGTATGCTTACAAGCCATTTTATTTTCAGTTACCAAAAATATCCTCCTATGTTTTCTTCTAGAACTTTTATGGCTTTTCCTTCACACATTTTATTTTTCGATCCATATGGAATTTATTTTGGTGGTAGCAACAGCTACTCAGTTGTCCCCAAAAACCTTAAAATAATTTGTAAAAATTTACTTCATAAAATATAAAACTTCTATATGGTAATAAAAACAATAATGAATATGAAATTAACAAAAATTCAGAAAAACAATGAATATTTGAAAATAAAACAAGTATATAAATAAATCAAAATTAAAACAAAAATGAGCTATCATATAGAACTATCAAATTGAAAAAATATTTGTAAAGACTTATAATATCTGGTACTGGTAAAAATATGTGAAATAGGCAATGCCCCGTGATTGTTGGTAGGATTATAGATTGGCTTATTTCCTTTGGGAGTTCAATTGCAATGCCTTTCATAATTCATAATGTTAATATCCTTTAACTTATTCCATTTTGGAAATTCATCCTAAAGAAATATTTGCTTACATGACCAGAGATATAATCGAGAATATTCATTGCAGTATTGTTGGCAGTTACAAAATTAAAAAATAAGTGCCTGTAATAGTTAAATTATTACATAAACTATAGTTTACTCATATTATTTAGTGACAAAACCATGTTGCAATACAGTATGATCTGATTTCTGTTCAGAAGTATATATATCTACATATATGACAGTATTCACGCTATTAACAATGGTTTTCCTAAGGATTAGAATTATAGAAACCATTTCATTTCTGAAGTGCTTTCATTTAGAATCTTTACAACCATGTGTTATTTTTATTATAAAAAGTCAACATAGATTTTTGCTACTAATAATAAAGAAATTAGATAGCTAACCATAACACAAATTTAACTGGGCTTCCAAGTGGCCCATGGACCTTAGAATGTTCATCACTTAGGGACCATACTTGTGACACACTCTAAGTCAGGAATATTTTATGTGGGACCCAAGGATCGCCCCATAATGGAACTTCTTGAAACTGTATTCCAAGAATGCGTTTGTGCATTTTTCTAGGGAAAGCATCTATATGCTTCAAAAAATTCAGAAAGGGGTTTATCTCTTTCCAAAATGATAAGATTGTGTTCTTTAAATTCTAATGATTTTTAAAATACCACCTTTTACCTCAAAAGTTGAAATAAATTCTAGGCTAATCTAAACTTGTAAATAGCAGTGTTTTCCCAGCTGGCTTCTTGTATTCATCTCAGTGTGAAATATTTGTATTCTGGCTTGTACCAGCTGTGTTAGTGTTTTCCCTCTTTAAGCCCAGAAACATCCTTTCTTGCTTACAGAGTAAGGACTGTGATGGGAACTTTGCCCAGGTGAGAGCAGAAGCCAGATAAGTAATCCACCAAAACATGAGCAGGTAATTGGAGCACAAACTCTTACAGGACTTAAGGAGGACTTTGTGAGGCAGTACTGACACTTCCAAGTGAATCAAGAATTAGCTAGGAAAATAATACAGCAATGGAAACCAGATAGGACGACAATAACCCTCAGGTCAATTGAATAAATGGGTTATTTTCTTTTGGTAGTAGCTGAACTCTTAAAATGTGAGAATTCCCCTAGGATGTAGAGTTACATGTCAGCAGTGGCACGGATAACTCTAAATGTTGGGAGGCAGCCTATAGCTCAGAACAATGAAGGAGCACAGCATTTGCACTCAGAGACCTAAGAACAAATCTTGGCAAGCCACTTAACTTCTTGGAGCATCACTTTCCTCATTTATAAAGTGAAGGAAGTAAGAATAGCGGATATGTTTCACACATAATAGCCTGTAATGTTCTTTCAGTATTCAACAGGAGTAAATGAAATGTGTATGTGAAAACTATTTATAAACTTTAAACTACTATTTTAAAAATCCAAACAACAGCTACGATGGCTGTACAGATTTTTGGAATTAGTGTTTTAAGACTTATTGAGAAAAAGTTTTCAAATAATCTATTTTATGCTAAAGAGAAACTTTAGAAAATATTTATTAGATACCAGGGCTAGCCAGTGCTAAGAAAGGTTAATATGGAAAAATTTAATTATGGTGCTCCTATGACTTCCAATTTCTTTGTCAACCACAGATTCTTAGCTCTTTTCTAATTTTCTCTAACTGACCCCAAAGTGACCAGGGCTTGCTAGTTACTCTGAAGAGGGCTGCTGACAGCATGTTAGGCTAAAAGTATTTACCTACTCCTACCTGATGTTCCAGGTGCTTAATGGCTCTACCTGAACCCAAATATTTCTCCTCAATGCCTCTCCTGAATATTCTTTCTGTCACTCATGAGTTAAACTCGAAAGGTGTTAACTTGCGAAGTTCAAGGTTAAAATTCACTTTACCTTCCAACTTTCTCTCTTTGAAAGCTAGTGCAGATAGGTTTATCAGATTAGGTAGTTGTCACTTTAAACCCTGAGAGTGAGAGATACTGGAAAGGTAAATTTTAATTAATGAAGGGGAAGGGGGAGAGAGGGGAAACTAGTTTCGGGGTGTGAGTGGAAGAGAAAAATGGAGAGGGGCATTCAGGAGGGAGAGGTTATGCAGTACAAGGGTGACCCTCGGGGTGATGATGCTAAGGGAGAGGATCAGGGAAGTGTATGTAGTACTAAAGGGGTGTGGCATTGAAGTCAAACTGCCTAATTTACAATTTTTACTGGGACTGGTTCTGTCTCTGACTCACTTCTACTACTTGTCTTGGCAAGTTATGTAACCGCCTATTCAATCTGGATGAAGGGAGTATGGCAAATAAGCATAGCCCTTTTGTTGTTTGAAATTTAGCCATGTTTGAATATATACAGAGTAATTTATAATGAATATGCTGTCATTTAAATCTGACCTACAGGGATTTGCCTTAGGGTTCATGACTGCTAATCGTGACTTTTTAAAGTGTTCTCAGAAATGGAATCCAAATCAGAAGTTAAGCTTTCTAGTTTATGTTCTGTTTTGAAGAGAGTGATTTCACACTGTCTGCTGAGTGTGAGCTGCTCTGCAAGAAGGTTGATTATTAAAGGCTTTGTTATTGGAGTTGGAGTGTTTAATAAAACAAAACTTCACTTGGTGAAAAATTTCTTAAAACTTGAGTGCCTTGATTTTTGCAGTTCTGTCTATAATGTCTAATAGAAAACTTAGGAGGAAATGGTCTTATCTACAGAAACTGATTATCAGTTTAGAGCCAAATACAGACTTATGGTATTCATATAAATGGAAGAAATGCTTTTTATAACCCCATGAAGAGAGAAAATTTGTCTTAGAAAGTTGAAGCTGTTAGAATAAGTAGTTCTTTAGCTCATCTACAGAGTTAAAGTAGAGAAGTATAAAAAATTATACATATGTAACTTAAGCATTTTGCTTTTGCTAAAAACCTATCATTATGCATTCATTAGCCAATCTTTGGATGCTAGGCCAAAGGCTTTCTGACCATGAATTTGCTATTGAGAGTCCAGGCTGTCTTTTTTACATAAGCCATTCCCAAATGTAAAATCTACAACGTTCTATTTTTTTTGTTGTTGTTGTTAAAGGAAATGTAGAACTTTGAGGACATATGTGAAATAATATGAGTTTGGAGTACGTCTATATTCGTTACTATTTTCCAGTTTCCTTGCCCATGATAATTTGTGGCAGTAATTTGTCTTTCCACATATTCAGCTCCATTTTTAAAAAATTGTAGTAAAATGTATATAACATAAAATTTACCACTTTAGCCATTTTTAAGCTTCAACTTTGTTTTCAATAGGAAAAATAATTTTTGCACTTATTTTTAATAAAGTATATAAAAACTAAATTACCTAATTATATTTGCTAGAATAATTCGCATTAAGAGTTTGAGAAACTAAAACAATTGCTTTTTATGTGTGCTTCATGAGGATGAGAGTTTTGTTTTACTCACTGCAATGTCATTAGCTCCTAGAACAGTGTCTGTCACATAGTGGGCACTCAGACACTATTAAGGGAATGAATGACTCTTGGTAGTTATAACTTAGGTAGAGGAAGCATATATGTGCAAATATACTATGTTATAGCCCATCAGTAAACATTCAGGGGCCATGAGCATTTGTTTGTGTGTTTCGTAGAGGGAATAGAGAGCATAAATCTAATGGTTTGACTAAGTGGAAGTCATTTAATAGAGCTTCTATTTTATTTTGAAAAGATCCCCATATAGTGCTGGACATGTCTTATACACAATACATGTTTTGTAAGTTTTAATTTTTGTTGATTATTGGTTGATCTTTTTATTCTTATTACTCTACTCAGGGAGGGAGAAAAGGCAGCAAGCAAGGGGATGGAAATTAAGAGGGAGAGAGAGAAGGGAAAAAGAGAAGGACAAAGAGAACAGCTTTGAGTGTTGCATACTTAGTCTTGGAGTGTGGAGGGGAAAAGAGACTTCTACCCTCTCAAAACAGTTACTAAAGTATGCCAGCAATATGAACTCAAAGAAGAATGAACTCTAGTCCCTTTGAGCAGAGAATATATTCCAATCACTCAGCTTTCAATAAAAATTCTCTTGCTTCATTGATGTTTGAATGATCCTCCTTTCTTTTGTCTAGTTCTCTTAATGAGAAAGTCTTCTCAATACCAATAATGGCAACTCGACCTAGATGAAGAGTTGAAGTATCTGTTAGTCACAAACCTTTGTTAGCCAGAAACCACCATCTCTAAAACTCTTACTAGCTTTAGCTATGGACTAGATTTCAATTACATTAATAACTCAAATTTATCCTCATCTGCTCTCAGAGGACCCCCAGATGCCTAAAAATTTCTTACCCATTTTTCAGATTTCCAGGATTCTCTAAGAGATAGTTCACATGTGCTCTGTGATGTTGATCTTTGTTCTTGTACTCGAAACTTTCCTGAAAGTCTAATACCTGAACATCACTTGCAGTAGGGAGCTTATCACTTCCACTGATGTTGGTAAACCTTTCATGAGAGAAACAGTGTCAGTGTCAAGGCGATTGACTCTCAGTGCTCCCAAGGCTGTGCTCACTAATAAGCCAGAGTTGGGGTGGGCCCAACTGCAGAAATGAGGCCAACACTTTGTTACCTGGTTTTTAAGCAACGCTACTTACGTTCATTATATCACAAAGTCTCTGACGAAATTAATTATTTTAAGTGGATGGAGGTGAAGGAAGAAGGTCGCCATGCCATGCCTTTCCTTTTACTGTTATCACCTTAC